>NC_141623.1:24196445-24356445 GCF_047967505.1 Dipteris shenzhenensis
GAGCAACCACCTCAGCCCAATCGACTGTCGCTCCCATTGCCTCTTGCTCAATGAACCACTACTACACACGGATCCTATTGCGACGTTTACGTACCGACGTTTGGCGCCCGCTTAGCGTTAATCGTCGGTATGAAAAGCGGGTTTCGTAAATCGTCACTATATAGTGACTGTTGCTAAAAGTCGCTATATAGCGACTTTTAAAAGTCGCTATATAGCGACACTGATACAAAATATTATAGCAACGTTTTTATAGAGGTGTTTTTTTTTTTAATAGGCCTTAAAAGTTAATTTTTTTTAATGACAAATTTTTTTAAATTTTCATACATGTTTGAGCTCATAGAGAATTAAAAAATGAGAGCATGTACATCAAGCCTTTGAAGCTCATATATTCATGTCCAAGTTTGAGATGAGAAAAATCAAATAAGAGCATTTACATCAATTGTTTCATCTTGAGCCAAGTCTAAGGCACCAAGCAAGTCTATCTCCAACTCTATACCGAGTTGATCTCCTATATCATCATCGTACTCTAGAATCGTACGTTCACCTAAAGCTTAAGTGTGGTGATTGATCTTGATGATTGTTGTCTTCTTCGTCAATATCGTGATCTCCATCCTCCTCCCATGCGATGTCATTATGCGCATCTTCCTCTTGGCTCATATGGTGATCTACATCTTCTTCGCTAGATTCATCAATTGGATCCGGCATTGGTAGTGGCATCTACATATCCACATCTCGATCTTCAAAAATTTGCTTACTTCGTGGTGCAACTTGGATCACGTACCACCATCTTGGATCAGAACAATCCGGATGAAAAACCACCTATATTGAAGATGGGTGCCAAATGTTGTCAATTATATATATATCAATGGACTTTAAAAACGAAAGCTTCGACTAATTAAATCAAAGGTATGCACCTGCTCACAGTGCTCGGGAAGAACAAAAGTATCACTTTCATCGGTCCAATGTTTGGTGGAGTCTATTGCAAAGAGACCGCTACTATCTTTTCTCACTGTCGCATGCAGACCGTTGTAAGTAGTTCTAAACCATTTTACATCAAGAATGAAAATAGTAAATCGTCTGAAATCAATTTCATAGATGTCACGTATGGTTCCACAATAATCCACTGTGAGGAGAGAAGATTGGTATCCAAAGCACTTGCTCGGCTATCTTGTGTGAAGTTAGCCATGACTCCACAATCATATGTGACTCTCTTTGAATCGATGTGTTCCACGCAAAAATGTCGTCCATATGACCATAATGTACTGTACTTTTTGTACTGTAAAAGAGCATCATTAAAACAATGAAGATGCACCTATTTTATAGCATATATTGCCACAAATAATTACTTAATTACATCAAGAGATAAGAAACTTACATGCACCATACATCCAGATGATAACTCTCGCTCGCGCTCGTTTATTGTCTCTCAATCACGTTCGGCTTTACGTAGAGCCAGTTGTAGCCAATCAAGTGACATGTGAGTAGGGAGAAGAGCCAGATCTTGTGGATATGGTTGTGATCGCCTGTACATTACTCTGAATCTCGTCCTTGAATTTATTCTTTCTGCTTTGGCCACTTCATATCTCTCAATCCACTTCTCCATCTCAGGGCTATTGAGGATACAAAACTTATTGAATTTCTCCATTTGCTCTTCGCTCATCTTTCTTTCAATCCCTTTTCCTTGGGGAACCTCGCCAATGATGCGATCATCATCCTTGTTGTGCTAAGCTTGTGGCATATCAGGATCTGTGGATGCAAGAAACTCTGTGATATATACTAATGGCTCTTGCACAAGCCATCCCTCTGCCATGCTTGCTTCCGGTCTTGCTCTACCTCATCAACTATGTGCACAAGCAAGTGGACTTGAGGTGTCATAATGCTCGAGGGAAAGTGCTTCTCAAGCAAGCATATGGCTTCGATGGATTCCACCCTAGCCTTCTCGATGCTCGATATAGAGATCTCTTTTTGAGATATCCACCTATTTCACATGTCCATGCATATGTAAGATATTTGAGATATCCACCTATTTCACATGTCCATTAAGAAAATATATAATGCGATTTGATAGTAAGCATACCTCACAGTACCACATATCTTGAATATAGCATTTCTAACATAGACTTCTTGTAAGCACCCTTTTATTGTAATTGGGAGGATGAACTATCAAAGCAACAATGAAGTCATGTCAACAATATAACATAATAATAATTATGCTAACGCATGACTATTATCCGTACACTAATTCTACTTAGAATACCTGTAAGACCTTGTGCCAATCATGGGACTTGAGGCCACTAAGCTTATTGTCCTTTGAAAATGCTCCTTTCAAGCAACGCATGTACCCTATCGGTGTTTAAAAAGAGGCAATGTCTGCCTTGACCGCTGCCTCCTCCCTCGTAGAGAGGATCCATGTTGCTTTCGGGAGGACAACTTTTCCCGAAGCATGCACTTGGGGCCACAAACGAGACATCCTATTCATAGCACGCAAGTCTTCTCGCACTCCTCTCGAGTCCTTGGAACCAACCAAGTGTGCCCAAATAGTAGCTCCCACATTCTTGAAGATATGCATGGGATCCAAGAGATGATTGATTTGTAACTGACCCCAATAAGCAAGCTCGTGAAAGATCGATAGCCTCTTCATACCAGGAGGAGGTTCCTCTCCATTCGTCCTCGAAGCTTGAATCCAATCACTTGCCTTCAAATATGATGGTGGTGGATCAAGCCGACCTCCACGTGCGAGATGGTCGAGCGGAAGGTATCGAGCATGACCTTCATAAACATTTTTCCTCATATGTTTGGAGTAGCGTGCAAGCGATTTCAGAGCCGGTCCACAAACAGGACAAGCATGGTACCCACTTGTAACAAGTCCTGCACGCGTGCATGAATGTGTTAGTATAAGAAATGCGTGCAAAAGAGAGTAAAAAAAGCATAATCCCTCATTGTACATGTAAAGACACAACCACGTACCTGCGCACTCTCCATATCCTGGGTAGTCATGCATGGTCCACATCAAGATACCCCTGACCAAAATATCATTGGTATGTCTAGGAGCTTTGGAAATATCAAAGACCTGCACTCCTCTCCATAATATCTGTAACTCCTCTATCAAAGGTGCCATGTAGACGTCCATGTTTTTGCCTTGTACTTTCCTGGCACAAGTAGTGCAAGCATGAGGTGTCCCTTTTTTATTGTTAGCCATGGTGGGATATTGTAATTCACCACGACTATGGGCCATGTCGACCAAGATGTCGAGCATAACCCGAAAGGATTCACGCCATCCATGGCTAGCCCAAGATGTAAATTGTGTGGCTCCCTCGCAAAGTCCGGCCACTGATTACTTATGTGCTTCCAAGCTGCACAATTTGCGGGAATCCTCAATGTGTGATCAGTGGACCGATGAGATGCATGCCATGTCATCAACTCCGCTATGGATTTGCATCAAAACATGTGTTGTATTCTTGCAATGATGGGAAAGTGTCTTAAGACCTTTTCCGGTATCCGCTCACCCTGCAAGTCATCTCTATATCGTTGTTGCCCACACTTTGGACAACTAGCCAAATCTCCATGCTCACGATGAAAGAGAATACAATCATTACGGCAAGCATGGATGGTATCATAATCCATACCCACCGTTGTTAGCATCTTTTTCGCTTCATCTCTTGATGCGGGCATGGTATTTGGTGCAGGCAACATCTTCTGGAGCAACCTATGACAAAGACACTATCCAAATGATGATTCTCAAAACAAACAATATCCAAATAATGAGTCAAATTAATGCAAGGGCTAACCTCATTAAGGCTGAGACACTTGTGTCCGACCACCCATACTATACTTGTAGATTCAAGATTGAGAGACAAGCATGTAGTTTAGACATCCTAGCCTCCTACAATTGTGTTGATTGCAACTCTCGCATTTTGACCTCAGACTCTGACATCACGTGTACGTGGGATGTAGTGCCCCTAAAAATGGAATCCATCATGTCGACCATACCCTCGTCATCATCCGGGAGACTATAGTCTTGTTGAAAGTGAGAAGGATTATGTGTACCCTCGTCACCCTCCTCATCCTGTTTTAAGATTTGGTGTAAATATAAGATCTTCTATTTCCTGGTATACAATAAGATTGCGAACTTAAATAGCTTTGACTTACCAACGATCCATCAACATGTGCAACACCAACGGGGGGTACTGGTTCTGGCTCCTCCCCATACATCCACAAGTGGCGCATGATAATACGACGTTGATGTCGTACTTCTCGCTTGCAATGAGTGCAATGATAGTATAACCTCTCCATAAGCCACTTCATGCTCCCGGGCGTTGGTGCATCATCGGACGAGCTTCCACTCATTCCTTCCATCTACACTTATAAAATCACAACATAAGCATGAAGAGGAGATATTGACAATTATAAAATAGCATGTTTGAGCTTCTCTTGAGGCCATATTAAAAAAGTGACAGTAAGCGTCGCTATATAGCGACGCTCTGTTCCGTCGCTATATAGCGACGTTTTTAATTAAAAACATCGCTATATAGCGACGAATAAGCGTCGCTATGGGTTAAAACCCAAAACGCTAAATGCGCGGCGTTTTCTTCAAACTATTCTCTAATCTCTCAAGTAAGCAACCCAAAATCTCCTCCCACCTATTTCGACGACCTCCCACCTATTCCAAGCAACCTCCCACTCTATTTTCCACTCCTCACTCTTCTTCTACCTCTTGTACCCCCTCTCTATCCTTTTCCCTCTTTGGTTTCTTGAAAGGAAGTTCTTCAAGAGGTGAGTTTGTTTCAACAATGTAGTTTGTTTGTTTGTTAGCTTTAGTTTTGTGAGTGTTTCTTCTTGTATTGCTAAACCTGTAAACTAGTATTTCATGCTTGTTTTGAAAGGATTGAAACAAAAAACGAGATTTCAAGAAAGAAAAGAAACTCACCTCTTTTTTCTGTATTTCTCTTCCTTCTCTTTCTCTTTGTCTCCTCATCTCCTTCTTTCCTTGTCTCCTCAATCTCCTCCCTTCAAGAAGTTGCTTTTGTAATCTCCTCCTTCCACTAACATCTTATTTGAAAAAATGGGTTGTTTTCTCTCTTTTGTAGGCCCAGTCCACTACATCGAGCAGTCCTCTTTTTTCGATTTATTATTTTTGTTATTTGCATTGGCCTCCATCTAGCGCCTTAAGCGCTAGCTGCAGTGATGGGCATAGGAACCCTCTCTTCCCCTCCCACTCTTTCCTTCTTCCCCCTTCTCTTATTCTCCTTTTTCCCCCTTCTCTTTTTTTCCTCTTCTCTTATTCTCTCTTTCCCCCTTCTCTCTTTCCCCCTCATCTCTTTTCCCTTCTCTCTTTCCTTTCCCTCTTATTCTCTATTTCCTTTCCCTCTTATTCTCTTATGCTTATGCTTCTCTCATTCCCCCTTCTCTCTTTCCCCCTTCTCTATTTCCCCCTTCTCTCATTCGCATAAGCTCATGCTCATGCATGAGCATAAGCATGAGCTTATGCTTATGCTAATGCTTAAGCATAAGTTCATGCTTATGCTCATGCATGAGCATGAGCTTATGCATAAGTTTTCGCATAAGCTCATGCTTATGCATGAGCTTATGTGGAAATAGAGAATGAGAGAAGCTTATGCTTCTCTCATTCTCTATTTCCGCATAAGCTCCTTCTCTTTTTCCGCATGAGCATAAGCATGAGCTTATGCTCATGCATGAGCATGAGCTTATGCTTAAGTTTCCCCATAAGCTCTTGCTTATGCGTGAGCTTATGCAGAAATAGAGAATGAGAGAAGCTTATGCTCATTCTCTATTTCCGGATAAGCTCCTTCTCTTTTTCCACATGAGCATAAGCATGAGCTTATGCTTATGCTCATGCATGAGCATGAGCTTATGCTTAAGTTTCCGCATAAGCTCATGCTTATGCATGAGCTTATGCGGAAATAGAGAATGAGAGAAGCTTATGCTTCTCTCATTCTCTATTTTCGCATAAGCTCCTTCTCTTTTTCCGCATGAGCTTATAGTCGCGTCTATTAGTGCGTCTATAATCGCGTCTGAATACACAGAGAAAGCGCGTCTATAGGCGCATCTATTAGCGCGTCTATTAGCACGTTTAAATACACAGAGTAGACGGGCATTTAGACACGCAGGTAGACGCGACAATAGACGCGATGATAGACAGGCAGTTAGACGCGACACAGAGTTTTTAAGTTATGCATTTGAAGAAGAGCAAATTTGGTGGGTTGTTTGTTTGTAGGATGTCTCCATCTTCAACAAGCAGCTCCAGTGAGGATGAATCCCTCCGTATCCACCATCGCGAAATGTGGTTGGAGCAAAAAATCAAATGTCTGTGTGATCGATGTCGAGGAAACATGTATCGTGCACGCAGGATTACGCTCAATCATATCTCAAAGTATGGAGAATGGGATGTGACCGTAAACAGGGTAAGGATTTGTAAGTTAAGGTTGATTGAGATACCTATGGGTGTTCATATGTTTGAGTTATAATGATCCCATTTTAATTTGATACAGGATGCAGTGCCACACCCGCACATGTTACCCTATGCCCGTCGTGAGGAGGCGAAGCGTCGGCGATATGAGGTGGGATCTTCAGGAGGGACCGTTACGGATGCATGGAGTGATGGTGATAGTAGCCCTCCACCATTACCTCATGAAGCCGTGGAGGAGGAGGTGTTTGATGATATGGTGCGGGATTTATATGTCCATCAAGGGAGGGATAATAGCATGGAGCAGGATGATCTTTTTACTGCAGCATCGACTCCACTGTTTGAGGGGTGCACATTCTCTGTTCTACGTGCCTCCCTTGAGTTACTAAACTTGCAAACCATCTATGGATGGAGCAATGCAAGTTTGAATGCATTACTCAAGTAAGCTTTAATTTAAAGTCGATTTTGCAAACATGATGAATTATGCACGTGGGTCAATTACTCGAATGCTTTTCCTCATTTATGGTCTTCACGTGTAGGCTATTGTGTAAAATGCTTCCAAGGGAGAATAAATTACCGACCTCAAGAGATATGGCAAGGCAACATGTGACCTCTCTTGGAGGATTAGATTACAAGCGCATCCATGCATGTGTCAATGATTGTGTTTTGTTTCGTGGACTACATAAGGATGCAAGAGAGTGTCCTACTTGTGGAGAGGCAAGATATAGAGCAGATCTCAAAACCTTGGACGTGCCTCGTAAGGTATTGCGACATTTTCCCATAATCCCTCGCATCCAACATATGTTCAAGTGCAAATCTATTGCAGAGCTCATGTCATGGCATTCCTCCCATCGATCAACCGATGGCAAGTGGAGAACTCCCGCGGACTCTCCTGCATGGAAGCATATTGAAGACACATGGCCAAGCTTCAAGGAAGAACCTAGGAGCTTGAGACTTGGATTGGGTATGGACAGTGTGAACCCATTTGGTCTAAAAAGCACGTCTTACAGTGTATGGCCAGTGGTATTGGTGAATTACAATCTTCCACCCTCTATGGCTATTAAGAAAGGACATGTCATGCTATCCCTTCTAATTCCAGGGAAACATAAAGTCAAAAACCCTGATGTTTATTTGGAGCCTTTGATTGATGAGCTAGAGATACCTTAGAGAGGTATCGAGGTGCATGATGTGAGCAGGCCTCCCTCGTCATGAGACTTCAACTGCAAAGCAGTCTTGATGTGGATGATGCATGACTTCCCAGGCTATGGCGAGTGTTCAGGTAAGCATTGCATTTTTTAATTATGAATAGGCAAGGACGTGGCACCCTAAACCCACCTTCCACTCTTAATTGCATCTATTGTTTCAGGTCTCACTACATCGGGTTACCATGCATGTCCTGTTTGTGGTCCTTCGCTAGTTGCCTCACGGGCAGACGCATTGAATAAGGTCATCTATGAGAATCACCATCGATTTCTCCCACCTGATCATCCTAGATATGTTGCCCCTTGGAATGAAGTCCTCCCACAATCACTCACCGCGGGAGATTGGATGAGAATTTGGGACGGATCCACGACTCCTCCACCACTTGGCATGAGCCGGTAAGGATTTGTAACTATTGGCTGGAAGTAAAGATTAGCTATATTGGTTGAAAGTGAAGATTGCACGCTAACACTTTATTTTATTTAGATACTCCATCTTTTATCGTTTACCATATTGGTCCCACCTCAAGATCAATCACCTGCTCGATCCCATGCATATCTTCAAGAATGTGGCATCTACCATTTGGGAGCATTTGAATGGGACACGAGATTCGGCAGGCATAAGGGAGGATCTACGTACCACAGGGAGGATGCGTGAAGCTTGGCCTCAAGAGAGACCAAATGGGCGTGTTTTTTTACCTCGTGCACCGTGGATGTTATCAAAGCTAGAGATGGCGATGGTGAAGCGTGCTATTACTACAATTCGTACTCCCACTGGATGCATGAGGTGTTTGAAGGGAGCCTTTACAAAGAGCAAGAAAAGAGGTGTAGAGCAATTATATGGCTTGAAATCTCATGATTGGCACAAGATGCTCCAAGTAAGTATTTTATGTGCATAATATCTTTTTCATTTCAAATTTGTGAGTGAATAGCTATAAGCAACTAATCAACCACCTCCTCGCGGGTTCAGTTCATACTACCTACTAGCATTTCACGTAGTGCATCAAAGGACGTGAAAGATTGTATTTACAAGATGGGCGAGCTTGTGAGGTATGTGAGCTCAAAGGAAATAGATCCCACCACGCTTGAGAATGCTCGAGTTATGTCAGTGGAGGCGGTTTGTTTAGTGGAGGAGACATTTCCACGTTCTATTCTCACAAGCCAACTACATCTCATAGTGCATTTGGTGGATGAGATTGCTATATGCGGTACTATACATGCACGATGGTTGTTCTTCCTCGAGCGCTTCATGAAGACCTTGAAGGGCTTCGTGAGACAAAATGCAAGACCCAAAGGTAGCATGGCCGAGGGTTGGTTGGTACAAGAGTCACTTGTATATATTTCTGAGTTTCTTGTTGATGTGGATAGCTCTCTCCCACGACTATGGAGAGATGATGAAGACCTAAGGATGACCTCTATTGTGCCTCAAGGAAGAGGACGCAACAAAGTAATAGACACGGAGTTGTGTAATAGTATCAACCTCTTTTGCGTGCTTAATAGTGATGTGATGAAAAGATGGGTGACAAGATACGAGGATGCAAAGGCAAGAAGACAAGAAGAAAGGGCCCTCTTTCGTACACACCACGGATCTCGTGTGCCATACCCTCAGCGTCTAAGAGCACTTCCAAAGGATATTCATGTGGATTGGCTACTTGATGAAATGGAGAAAGCAGAGAAAGACGAGGGGATGCATATCACAATGGAAGAATGGGAGTATGCTAGGGGATGCATGAGCAAGGTCGGTATATAGGATGTTATGCATAAGTTAGGAGCTTTCAATAATTTAGATTGCTTATTTAATTGATTTTTTATTGGTGTAGTGCACTATGTTCAATGCTATATGGTGTGAGGGCAAGCATTTTCGAACACAACGGATTGATGATAAGAGAAACACACAAGATTGCGGCGTCATTGCTAGCTTTGAGGGAGCCAATGGAGTCATGGATGATTATTGTGGCATAATCCAAGATATCATTATGCTTGACTTTCGACGCTTCTTTGTGTATGTTTTGGATGTAAAGTGGTTTAAGGACGTGGTGGAAAGAGGCCCTAATGCAACAATCAAACGCCATACAAGTGGCTTTGTAACTATTGACTCCACAAAGTTTTGGCAAAGTAGGAAGGACACACTAATACTACCGCAACAATGTGAACAGGTACTGTGCACACACATAAAAATACTTGCTTTTAAATATTTGATGCAAGAAAAGTAACATGATTGTATTTGTGTTTGAATTAGGTTGTCTATCAACCAATGGTGGATAATAATAGGTGGTGGCATGTCATACCTATTATGCCACGTTCCAAAGTGATGTATAGTACATTTACTAATATGGAGCGTATGGAGGATGATCATGCCCATGGACGTGATGATGACCGTGATACAAGAGACGAGGATGATCATGAGATAGGAGATATAGATATTGAGGCTGGCATTACCCATGAGAACGAGCCTACCATTGGAGATCTTGATTTCGATGAGCACATGAGTGGCACAAGTAGTAGTGGGTTGAATGTATTTGTAGATCTAAACACTTATTTGGATTTTGAAGTAGATAGTTTGGCAAGGGTTGATCTCATTGAGGATGAGATTGAACCGTAGCCCCACAATTGATATTGGCAAAACTATTTTACATATTGTCTCATTCTCCTCATTTCCCTTAATTCTTGTATATGTGGGCTTGCAAAAAATTATGTGCTTTGGTAATCATGGGCAATGTTTGGAAAGCAATGATGTACACCAAAATCTCACTTTCTGTATTCTCTGGAGCGCGTCTAACCCCGCGTCTAAATGCGCGTCTGAGTCTCAGTGTAAACGTGCAAATAAACGCGCCAATACACGCGCAAATAGACGCGCTAATAGACGGGATGTTAGACGGGCCCGTATTTTCTCAGGTCTAATGCGCAAATAAATGCAGTGATTGACACGCAAATAGACGAGCATTTAGCCGCGCTAATAGACGCGCCCGTAATTTCTCTACTAGAGCAATGCCTATAGACGCGCCCGCTATTTTGCGCGTCTACCAAGCGCGTCTATAGTTGCTTTGTGTTGTTGTGATTAATGAGGTGATCTGATTTGAATCTTTAAACAATTTATTTTCTATGCAGAATTTGGTGATTCTGACACCGCAGACGCATCCGGAATGGCCCAAAACCCCAAGAACAGCACTGGAAATGTTAAAATCGGACATCCGGAGACCCGAAAACGGTCAAAAAAGGCCGAAAAGTGGGATTTGCAGCAAAATTCGACCTGGCACCTTTTGAAATTTCAAAAGTGCCAAAAGTGGCGTTTTGGCACTTTTGAAATTTCAAAAGGTGCCAGATCGAATTTTGCTGCAAATCCCACTTTTCGGCCTTTTTTAACCGTTTCTGGGCCTCCGGATGTCCGATTCCAGCGTTTCCAGTGCCGTTTTTGGGGTTTTCGGCCGTTCCGGACGTATCTGCATTGTCAGAATCACCAAATTCTGCACAGAAAAGTGTTGCTCTTATATGAACATTGAATGTAAAGCATGTGAAAGAATATATTTATTCCTTTTCACACTGACATTTTTCACACAAATATCCATATTTTCTTACTTTTGTAGAGAGAGAAAAGAGAAAATAGTGAATTTCTTACAGGGCCCCAAAATGAGCTCCCTTTTTTCCTAATGGGAGACCTAAAAGAGTGTGAGTGTGCTGACTCGTCTACATCTCCCGAGTCAGCACAACATGAGCCGCCCCTTCTACTCTTCCTTCCCTTGCAGGGGGCATGCGCAGGTGATGATCCTGCGGTCGAAGGGGCGCGAGGGGATGGCTGGGCAGTACGTCCACCCATCGATGTAAGGGAAGGAATTGCTGAGGTCCTCTGAGAGAGCAGAGAGAAGAATCTCGCTGCCTCCTCATCGCTCATCTATGCTACAAACTCGTCGGGACTCCCAACAAAGCCATGCGCGGCTAGCAAAGAAGTTCCCCGAGGAGTAGTCGCAGTGCTACATGGAAGAGGAGTCGTACCAGAGGTAGTCATAGTGCTAGGTCCGAGAGGAGTTAGAACAGGGGTAGTCTCTGGAGCATATAGATCATGAGCTCTCCTCCTGCGAGGCTGTCCGTACTCGTCGGATGAGCGACGTGATCCCATGTCTAACATAGACACAAACACGAAAACAAAAAACAAAAAAACAAACATAAGCATAGGCATAGGCAAGAAGAAAGAAGAGGGAAAGGAAAGAGGGAAAGAAGATGGAAAGGAAAGAAAAGAATGAGAATGAGGAAATAGAGAATGAGAGAAGGGGGAAATAGAGAAGGGGAAAGAGATGAGGGGGAATATGAGAAGCATAAGCATAAGCTTATGCGGAAATAGAGAGTGAGCTTATGCGGAGATAGAGAAGGAGAGAAGCATAAGCTTATGCTTATGCTTATGCTTCTCTCATTCTCTATTATGCTTCTCTCCTTCTCTATTTCCGCATAAGCATTAGCATGAGCTTATGCGGAAATAGAGAAGGAGAGAAGGGGGAAATGAGAGAAGGGGGAAATAGAGTGGGAAATAGAGAATGAGCTTATGCTTCTCTCATTCTCTATTTCCGCATAAGCTCATGCATAAGCATAAGCTTCTGCGGAAACTTAAGCATAAGCTCATGCTCATGCATGAGCATAAGCATGAGCTTATGCTTATGCTTATGCTTAAGCATAAGCATCGGAAATAGAGAAGGAGCTTATGCGGAAATAGAGAATGAGTTTCTGCATAAGCTTCTCTCATTCTCTATTTCCGCATAAGCTCATATATAAGCATGAGCTTATGCGGAAACTTAAGCATAAGCTCATGCTTATGGTCATGCGGAAAAAGAGAAGGAGCTTATGCGGAAATAGAGAATGAGTTTCCGCATAAGCTTCTCTCATTCTCTATTTCGGCATAAGCATGAGCTTATGCGGAAACTTAAGCATAAGCTCATGCTCATGCATGAGCATAAGCATAAGCTCATGCTTATGCTCATGTGGAAAAAGAGAAGGAGCTTATGCGAAAATAGAGAATGAGAGAAGCATAAGCTTCTCTCATTCTCTATTTCCACATAAGCTCATGCATAAGCATGAGCTTATGCGGAAACTTAAGCATAAGCTCATGCTCATGCATGAGCATAAGCATAAGCTTATGCTTGAGCATAAGCATAAGCATAAGATCATGCTTATGCTCATGCAGAAAAATAGAAGGAGCTTATGCGGAAACAGAGAATGAGAGAAGCATAAGCATGAGCATATGCTTCTCTCATTCTCTAGTTCCACATGAGCATGAACTTATGCGAATGAGAGAAGGGGGAAATAGAGAAGGGGGAATGAGAGAAGGGGGAAATAAAGAAGGGGGAAAGAGAGAAGGGGGAAAATTATGCATAAGCTCATTCTTATGCTCATGCGGAAAAAGAGAAGAACCTTCTGTGAAAATAGAGAATGAGTTTCCGCATAAGCTTCTCTCATTCTCTATTTCCGCATAAGCTCACGCATAAGCATGAGCTTATGCGAAAACTTAAGCATAAGCTCATGCTCATGCATGAGCATAAGCATGAGCTTATGCTTATGCTTATGCATAAGCATAAGCATAAGCTCATGCTTATGCTCATGTGGAAAAAGAGAAGGAGCTTATGCGGAAATAGAGAATGAGCTTATGCTTCTCTCATTCTCTATTTCCGCGTAAGCTCATGCATGAGCATGAGCTTATGCGGAAACTTAAGCATAAGCTCATGCTCATGTATGAGCATAAGCATGAGCTTATGCTTATGCTTATGCTCATGCGGAAAAAGAGAAGGAGCTTATGCAAAAAAAGAGAATGAGAGAAGCATAAGCTCATTCTCTATTTCCGCATAAGCTCCTTCTCTTTTTCTGCATGAGCATACGCATGAGCTTCTCTCATTCTCTATTTCCACATAAGCTCATGCATAAGCTCATGCGGAAACTTAAGCATAAGCTCATGCTCATGCATGAGCATAAACTCATGCTTATGCTCATGCGAAAAAAGAGAAGGAGCTTATGCGGAAATAGAGAATGAGTTTCCGCATAAGCTTCTCTCATTCTCTATTTCCGCATAAGCTCATGCATAAGCATAAGCTTATGCGAAAACTTAAGCATAAGCTCAAGCTCATGCATGACATAAGCATCAGCTTATGCTCATGCGAAAAAAGAGAAGGAGCTTATGCGGAAATAGAGAATGAGCATAAGCTTCTCTCATTCTCTATTTCCGCATAAGCTCATGCATAAGCATGAGCTTATGCGGAAACTTAAGCATAAGCTCATGCTCATGCATGAGCATAAGCTCATGCTTATGCTCATGCGGAAAAAGAGAAGGAGCTTATGTGGAAATAGAGAATGAGAGAAGCATAAGCTTCTCTCATTCTCTATTTCCGCATAAGCTCATGCGTAAGCATGATCTTATGCGGAAACTTAAGCATCAGCGCCTCATGCTCATGCATGAGCATAAGCATGACATAAGCATAAGCATAAGCTCATGCTTATGCTCATGCGGAAAAAGAGAAGGAGCTTATGCGGAAATAGAGAATGAGCATAAGCTTCTCTCATTCTCTATTTCTGCATAAGCTCACGCATAAGCAAGAGCCTCATGCGAAAAAAGAGAAGGAGCTTATACGGAAATAGAGAATGAGCATAAGCTTCTCTCATTCTCTATTTCTGCATAAGCTCACGCATAAGCAAGAGCTTATGGGGAAACTTAAGCATAAGCATGAGCTTATGCATGAGCATAAGCATGAGCTTATGCTTATGCTTATGCTTAAGCATAAGCATAAGCATAAGCTCATGCTTATGCTCATGCAAAAAAAGAGAAGGAGCTTATGCGAAAATAGAGAATGAGAGAAGCATAAGCTTCTCTCATTCTCTATTTCCGCATAAGCTCATGCATAAGCATGAGCTTATGCGAAAACTTATGCATAAGCTCATGCTCATGCACGAGCATAAGCATGAGCTTATGCTTATGCTTAAGCATTAGCATAAGCATAAGCTCATGCTTATGCTCATGCATGAGCATGAGCTTATGCGAATGAGAGAAGGGGGAAATAGAGAAGGGGGAAAGAGAGAAGGAGGAATGAGAGAAGCATAAGCATAAGAGAATAAGAGGGAAAGGAAAGAGACAAGGGAAAAGAGATGAGGGGGAAAGAGAGAATAAGAGAAGAGGGAAAAAAGAGAAGGGGGAAAAAGGAGAATAAGAGAAGGGGGAAGAAGGAAAGAGTAGGAGGGGAAGAGAGGGTTCCTACACCCATCACTGCAGCTAGCGCTTAAGGCGCTAGCTACAGGCCAATGCAAATAACAAAAATAATAAATGGAAAAAAGAGGAAGAACTTACCTGAAAAAGTATGCCCCGCTTGGTGTAGTGGACTGAGCCTACAAAAGAGAGAAGACAACCCATTTTTTCAAATAAGATGTTAGTGGAAGGAGGAGATTACAAAAGCAACTTCTTGAAGGGAGGAGATTGAGGAGACAAGGAAAGGAGGAGATTGAGGAGACAAAGAGAAAGAGAAGGAAGAGAAATACAGAAAAAAGAGGTGAGTTTTCTTTCTATCTTGAAATCTTATTTTTTGTTTCAATCCTTTCAAAACAAGCATGAAAACTAGTTTACAGGTTTAGCAATACAAGAAGAAACACTCACAAAACTAAAGCTAACAAACAAACAACCTACATTGTTGAAACAAACTCACCTCTTGAAGAACTTCCTTTCAAGAAACCAAAGAGGAAAAAGGATAGAGAGGGAGTACAAGAGGTAGAAGAAGGGTGAGGAGTGGAAAATAGAGTGGGAGGTTGCTTGGAATAGGTGGGAGGTCATCGAAATAGGTGGGAGGAGATTTTGGGTTGCTTACTTGAGAGATTATGGAATAGTTTGAAGAAAACGCCGCGCGTTTAGCGTTTCGGGTTTTAACCCACAGCGTCGCTATATAGCGACACTTATTCGTCACTATATAGCGATGTTTTTACATAAAAACGTCGCTATATAGCGACGGAACAGAGCGTCGCTATATAGTGATGCTTACTGTCACTTTTTTAATATGGCCTCAAGAGAAGCTCAAACATGCTATTTCATAATTGTCAATATCTCCTCTGCATGCTTACGTTGTGATTTTATAAGTGTAGATGGAAGGGAAGCTCGTCCGATGATGCACCAACGCCCGGGAGCACGAAGTGGCTCACGGAGAGGTTATACTATCATTGCACTCATTGCAAGCGAGAAGTATGACATCAACGTCGTAGTATCATGCGCCACTTGCGGATGTATGGGGAGGAGCCGGAACCAGTACCCCCCGTTGGTGTTGCACATGTTGATGGATCATCGGTAAGTCAAAGCTATTTAAGTTCGCAATCTTATTGTATACCGGGAAATAGAAGATCTTATATTTACATGAAATCTTAAAACAGGATGAGGAGGGTGACGAGGGTACACATACACCTTCTCACTTTCAACAAGACTATAGTCTCCCGGATGACGACGAGGGTATGGTCGACATGATGGATTCCATTTTTAGGGGCACTACATCCCACGTACACGTGATGTCAGAGTCTAAGGTCAAAATGCGAGAGTTGCAATCAACACAATTGTATGAGGTGCTAGGATGTCTAAACTACATGCTTGTCTCTCAATCTTGAATCTACAAGTACAGTATGGGTGGTCGGATACAAGTGTCTCGGCCTTAATGAGGTTAGCCCTTGCATTAATTTGACTCATTATTTGGATATTGTTTGTTTTGAGAATCATCATTTGGATAGTGTCTTTGTCATAGGTTGCTCCAGAAGATGTTGCCTGCACCAAATACCATGCCCGCATCAAGAGATGAAGCGAAAAAGATGCTAACAATGGTGGGTATGGATTATGATACCATCCATGCTTGCCGTAATGATTGTATTATCTTTCGTCGTGAGCATGGAGATTTGGCTAGTTGTCCAAAGTGTGGGGAACAATGATATAGAGATGACTTGCAGGGTGAGCAGATACCGGTAAAGGTCTTAAGACACTTTCCCATCATTGCAAGAATACAACACCTGTTTCAATGCAAATCCATAGCGGAGTTGATGACATGGCATGCATCTCATCGGTCCACTGATCACACATTGAGGATTCCCACAAATTGTGCAGCTTGGAAGCACATAGATAATCAATGGCCGGACTTTGTGAGGGAGCCACGCAACTTACATCTTGGGCTAGCCATGGACGGCGTGAATCCTTTCGGGTTACGCTTGACATCTCGGTCGACATGGCCCATAGTCATGGTGAATTACAATATCCCACCATAACTAACAATAAAAAAGGGACACCTCATGCTTGCACTACTTGTGCCAGGAGTTACAGATATGGACGTGTACATGGCACCTTTGATAGAGGAGTTACAGATATTATGGAGAGGAGTGCAGGTCTTTGATATTTCGGCCAGAGCTCCTAGACATACCAATGATATTTTGGTCAGGGGTATCTTGATGTGGACCATGCATGACTACCCAGGATATGGAGAGTGCGCAGGTACGTGGTTATGTCTTTACATGTACAATGAGGGATTATGCTTTTTTTACTCTCTTTTGGACGCATGTCTTGTACTAACACAATCATGCACACATGCAGGACTTGTTACAAGTGGGTACCATGCTTGTCCTGACGGCTCTGAAATCACTTGCACACTACTCCAAACATATGAGGAAAAATGTTTATGAAGGTCATGCTCGATACCTTCCGCCCGACCATCTCGCACGTGGAGGTCAGCTTGATCCACCACCATCATATTTGAAGGCAAGTGATTGGATTCAAGCTTGGAGGGCGAATGGAGAGGAACCTCCTCCTGGTATGAAGAGGCTATCGATCTTTCACGAGTTTCCTTATTGGGGTCAGTTACAAATCAATCATCTCTTGGATCCCATCCATATCTTCAAGAATGTGGGGGCTACTATTTGGGCACACTTGATTGGTTCCAAGGACTCGAGAGGAGTGCGAGAAGACTTGCGTGCTATGAATAGGATGTCTCGTTTGTGGCCCCAAGTGCATGCTTCGGGAAAAGTTATCCTCCCGAAAGCAACGTGGATCCTCTCTACGAGGGAGGAGGCAGTGGTCAAGGTAGACATTGCCTCTTTTTAAACACCGATAGGGTACATGCGTTGCTTGAAAGGAGCATTTTCAAAGGACAATAAGCTTAGTGGCCTCAAGTCCCATGATTGGCACAAGGTCTTAGAGGTATTCTAAGTAGAATTAGTGTACCGATAATAGTGATGCGTTAGCGTAATTATTATTATGTTATATTGTTGACATGACTTCATTGTTGCTTTGATAGTTCATCCTCCCAATTACAATAAAAGGGTGCTTACAAGAAGATGTTAGAAATGCTATATTCAAGATATGTGGTATTGTGAGGTATGCTTACTATCAAATCGCATTAATATTTTCTTAATGGACATGTGAAATAGGTGGATATCTCAAATATCTTACATATGCATGGACATGTGAAATAGGTGGATATCTCAAAAAGAGATCTCTATATCGAGCATCGAGAAGGCTAGGGTGGAATCCATCGAAGCCGTATGCTTGCTTGAGAAGCACTTTCCCTCGAGCATTATGACACCTCAAGTCCACTTGCTTGTGCACATAGTTGATGAGGTGGCTATAGCAGGTACCGTTCATAATCGGTGGATGTTTTTTCTCGAGCGGTTTATGAAAACTTTAAAGGGGTTTGTAAGACAAAGAGCAAGACCGGAAGCAAGCATGGTAGAGGGATGGCTTGTGCAAGAGTCATTAGTATATATCACATAGTTTCTTGCATCCACGGATCCTGATATGCCGCAAGCTTAGCACAACAAGGATGATGATCGCATCATTGGCGAGGTTCCCCAAGGAAAAGGGATTGTTTTAATGATGCTCTTTTACAGTACAAAAAGTACAGTGCATTATGGTCATATGGACGACATTTTTGTGTGGAACGCATCAATTCAAAGAGAGTCACGTATGATTGTGGAGTCATGGCTAACTTCACACAAGATAGCCGAGCAAGTGCTTCGGATACCAATCTTTTCTCCTCACAGTTGGATTATTGTGGAACCATATGCGACATCTATGAAATTGATTTCAGACGATTTACTATTTTCATTCTTGATGTAAAATGGTTTAGAACTACTTACAACGGTCCCCATGCGACAGTGAGAAAAGATAGTAGCGGTCTCTTTGCAATAGACTCCACCAAACATTGGACCGATGAAAGTGATACTTTTGTTCTTCCCGAGCACTGTGAGCAGGTGCATACCTTTGATTTAATTAGTCAAAGCTTTCATTTTTTAAGTCCATTGATATATATATAATTGACAACATTTGGCACCCATCTTCAATATAGGTGGTTTTTCATCCGGATTGTTCTGATCCAAGATGGTGGTACGTGATCCAAGTTGCACCACGAAGTAAGCAGATTTTTGAAGATCGAGATGTGGATATGTAGATGCCACTACCAATGCCGGATCCAATTGATGAATCTAGCGAAGAAGATGTAGATCACCATATGAGCCAAGAGGAAGATGCGCATAATGACATTGCATGGGAGGAGGATGGAGATCACGATATTGATGAAGAAGACAACAATCATCAAGATCAATCACCACACTTAAGCTTTATTGAAGAAGATGATCAAATACTTTTAGGTGAACGTACGATGCTAGAGTACGATGATGATATAGGAGATCAACTCGGTATAGAGTTGGAGATAGACTTGCTTGGCACCTTAGACTTGGCTCAAGATGAAACAGTTGATGTAAATGCTCTTATTTTATTTTTCTCATCTCAAACTTGGACATGAATATATGAGCTTCAAAGGCTTGATGTACATGCTCTCATTTTTTTATTCTCTATGAGCTCAAACATGTATGAAAATTTCAAAAAATTTGTCATTGGAAAAAACTAACTTTTAAGGCCTATAAAAAAAAAAAAACCTCTCTGTAAAAACGTCGCTATAATATTCTGTATCAGTGTCGCTATATAGCGACTTTTGTAAAAGTCGCTATATAGCGACTTTTAGCAACAGTCGCTATATAGCGACGTTTGTATCGCCCTTTCGAAAGGGTAATTTTGTTACAAACACTGTTGTATATGTCCGACATGTATATGCTTTTGTTACTCATCATTTCACAAGAACAATTTTGTATCACTCTGCAGGCAAGGAAAATTTTGTTATAAAAAACTTTCTTTTGTAATTACAAAAAAAAAAAGGATTAGTGGGGCTAAACAGGGCCAAAAGGAAGCCCTGTTTAGCCCCACTAACCCTTTTTTTTTACTTTTGTTAATCGTCGCTATATAGCGACGTTTACCAGTGTCTCTATATAGTGACGTTTGCATCGTCGCTATATAGCGACGATTGCCAGTGTCGCTATATAGTGACACTTTATAGCGACGGTCCTTTTTCGACGCTTTTAGCGACACTTATAGCGACGTTTGCACCTGTGAAAAAAAAAAATTTAATGTAAAAAGCGTCGGTATTTTCGTCAGAAAATGGCCTATGCCTTATAGTGTATGCAGTAAGCTCACTAGCACATTTTATGGCAAATCCAAAATAGTATCACTGGAATGCAGCCAAAAGAGTCTTGAGATACATCAAAGGTACAAGACAGTTTGGGATAGAATACAGAGGAAGTCATCCACAGTTGCCTGGATACTGTGACAATGACTATGCCGGAGATCATGAGACCAAGAGATCAACACAGGGATATGCATTTTTCCTTGGTCAAGGTGCTATATCATGGTTGTCAAACAAACAGCCAACTGTTTCTTTGTCTTTGACTAAAGCAGAATATAGAGCACTCACTACAGGTGCATGTGAGGCTATATGGCTTAGAAGACTAATGTCAGAAACATATTACTTTGATGAGTCAAAGCCAACAACAATATACTATGATAATCAATCGGCTCAAGCATTGGCCAAGAATCTAGTATATCACTCCAAGATAAAGCACATTGATGTCAAAGAGCACTTCATCAGAGAAAGAGTGTTACTTGGTGGCATCACACTGCACCATTGTGATAGCAAAAAGAATGTTGTAGACATCTTCACCAAACCACTCAGTAAAGAGCTATTCGAGAAACACTGACTAGCTCTTGGTTTGACGCAGAGAAAGGACATTTCCATTAAAGGGGTGTGATAGAATGTAATGCTTAGTCCTTCTTCGATTCCCTAGAATCATCATCTTGAGGGAAGGCCTACCTCATGATGTTGATCTTGAGGGAAGGTGTTGAGAGTTCACGCTCAACATCATGTGATCATGTGTGCATAGCACCATCATGTGATCATATATGCATAGCACTAACCTTATAGAGTGCTATAAAGGAAAGGGTTAGATCCCCTAACCGTAACCCTATATGGGTTTGTATATATTCTGTTTTTTTAACTAAATCTAGTGTACAGTTAGTCATTTGTGGTGTGCTCTCAAGCTATGACCTCTCTCCTCATCTCCACTCTTCTCCTCTCCCCTCTTCATATTTTGTCAAGAGAGGACAAAGGTGTTTGAAGATATGTACTTTCTATGCAACAAATTCATGACATATTAGTAATCTTAAATATTTTATAGTGTTGTCTTGTGATCTTAGCTATCTTTAATCTTTTATAATTTTAGCACAAAAATCTGACCCCATGGACAAAGCTTTCTACAATATTTGGTAGGAATAGTTTCAATCTTAGAGGTTTTCATGAAACGACATTTTTTTCTCTCTCTCTCTCTTCCCACCTCTCCCTCTTCTCCCCCCTTCTTCCCCAACCAGAATTCTTTCTACCTCTCTCTTTCCTCCCCCCACCTCTCTCTCTCTCTCTCTCTCTCTCTCTCTCTCTCTCTGTGTGTGTGTGTGTGTCTCTCTCTCTCTCCCTATCCCTATCCCTCCCACAACGGTGTTTAAAAAATCACAAATACTAGATAAGATTTGACCATTGGCCAAATCTTTAAGATGGGAAAGAACTCAAGACATGCTCCATACACATAAGAAATATGTTTGAAGATTTGTATAGTCTATACAAATGACATTCTCTTACAGTCTGTCTAGTATTCTTTGTTATCTTTAATCTTTTATAGAATCTTCATATTTTCTTAGCTATCTTGAGCCGATAGTCAACATTACAAGATTGATACATATCTTTTAACATTTAGAGTGTTCCTGCATAAAGTTCTAGCACAAAAGATTGAATTAATGGCCTAAACTTTCTACAATGTTTGGTATGGAAAATTTCAACATAACAAATATGTTTGAAGATTTGTATAGTCTATGCAAATGACATTCTCTTACAGTCTGTCTAGTATTCTTTGTTATCTTTAATCTTTTATAGAATCTTCATATTTTCTTAGCTATCTTGAGCCGATAGTCAACATTACAAGATTGATACATATCTTTTAACATTTAGAGTGTTCCTGCATAAAGTTCTAGCATAAAATAAATTGACTTCATGGCCTACACTTTCTATAGTGCTCTCTCTCTCTCTCTCTCTCTCTCTCTCTCTCTCTCTCCCCCACCTCAAATCCAAATTATGTTTAACAAGAATTATGGTCCTCTATTGATATATTTATTTACACACATCCATACTGAAGGTTGTCTACATATGGGTCTGTAATAGATCAAATAGAAGAAGTCCATACACCCTATATATCACCGGTCAAAACTTGACCAGATTGTCTATTCCATTGGATCTCAATAAACTTTTTTGAAAACGATTAATCATGTAGAAAGATGCTTGCATTCACGTATTGTCCTCAATCTAGCACTACTAGAAAGTGTCTTGCATTCATAGAATGCTATTGCAAATAAAACAATATTAAAAATAGCATACATGTGCTCACCATTCCTTTCTCAACTACTGGGTGCCAACTTTCTTTTTGTCTTTTGCAAAGACAATCATATCATCTGCATAGAGGGGTAAGAGTAGGCCAACTGAAAACTTATACTTCAAATCCATCATGTCTTCCATTTTATATTCTAATTGCTCTATGCATAAACTTGGGATCAACCAATGAGGTTTGTGGTTCTCAATGGAGAGACGCTACATGAGAGTTGACTTTCTTCATAGTCTAGTCTAGGAGCATGCTCTTATTGTCAGCCCGATAGGCTCCATCGCTAAGTTATCAGCATTTGTGTAAGCTTAAAGACCCCATAGGGTTGAATTAGCTAGTGGCTAGTTGCTTTTTATTACTCTTTGATAATATAGTGTCAATTTTTTGTCCTTCATAGCATCAACATTATCAGGTTTTCAAGTGTTTGATGGTACATTTTATGTGAGATTTTATCGGTTGAGAGATACTCATTGCATGCATCTGATTTTGAATATATGGTATTAGAGCAAGTTGATTGAGGATATGTGAGCTATCAAGAGGTTCCTTGTGAGGTCTTGCAAGATTGTGAGGAATAGTCAAGTGACCAGTAAAAATATCAATAGGGAGATGGGTATTTGGAAGAGCAAGAAAAGACAATGGCACATGCATATATGAGATTCAACATAAAGAAAGTTTCCCCTTAGCAGCTATTGACATGTCTCTATTTCATGCAAAATGGATTATCGGATATAGCATCTAGAACTTAAAAAAAAATCCAAGAGCAATAGCAACAAAGTTGACAAAATTCTAGCATGGGAGAAGAAAATTGAAAAGGCCATGGGCATGCTAGGGAAAGGAGTTGGTAGAGAGTACTTGCATCAGGTGGATGTGACAAAGAGAGCATTTGATAATTAGGTAATTCTTGAATCCCTCTTTAGAACAAAAATAATCTCCCTGTTCTTCTCTTCCTCTAAACCCCTATTCTTTCGCATTCTTCACACTCCAACGTCCATGAGGGAGACAAATTCTCCACCATGTATTTTATTCTAAAACGTGGAGCATCCTTGTAACCTAGACCCTAGAACCCATTCTAAATGCTAGAACCTCTTTCTAATACTCCTCCTTCACACTTGTGCCTATGTCTCTTATTGGAATGGGACTAGAAAATGACCAGACCCTATCCTGATGCTTCGCTTATCGACAATTAGCACCCTGCATGCACTAAACGTCGGTGTAGGGTCCTAATCGTCGGTAAGCAAAGCATCGGAATAGGGCCCGTGTGTAGTAGTGTTGGCTACTGCGAATTCATAAAATTCATATTTCGTTACTTATAACCATTCAAAATCGACAGTAATTTTTTCCTACAGTGCAGTAATTTTTTCTTCTTTATGTTCCAGTAATTAGATTTTGAAGACTATCTTAAAACGAATAGACACAAGAGAATATGGCATTACAAAAAAATTTCTTTATATAAATCGAAACACTGTAGTACATATTTTTTTGCAGCACAACCATAGGCCTCACATATTACCCAAAAAACAAAAGTAAGAAAGCATTCACATCTCAAGCGATGCGTATTCCATATCTATTTTTGGTCACTAAAGAAAGATAGTCTCGGAGCATGACATTATTGTTGCTGCTATCCGAGTCATCAGCTTCCAAAACTGGCTCCTTACTAGGACAATGCATAACAACTGGCATTGTATCATTTTTAGTAGTCAAAGGGCTCTCCTGGCACAACAAAGCGTCATCAAAAGGAACATTAATAGGACCATCAGTTTGGACGGTTGCCAAAGGAGAGTGCGGAGTTTCCAAATCAAAGTATCTGGCAGGAGGAGCATTCAGAACTCCCTTAATATGTTTATCCAACTGGGGCTGCACTGATCAAGACTCACAATAGAAAAAAATTGTAGCAACATCTGATGCAGTCAAAGCATTGGGATAGATCATAGCCTTCCACAATGAATTCGCTTTGTCTGCCTCCATACCTTTTCCAGCATACGGAATCACCAAGGCAGTAGACGGGTAATAATGTCCCGCTCTCAGCATCTTAAGCAGGCAAGTGCTGAATGTCATCCCCACGTGATTTGTTCTCTCATCGGCACCGTACCTTAATACAATTCAATTCCAGCTCTCAAATCATCAGAACTCATGTTTTTTAACACACTTTTGAAGTGTGATTCTCCAAAGTCCTTCATGCAATAGCCTAACATACCACGAAACATGTGCATGCTACGTTGTTTTAGCACACGACACATGATCACAGTTCCTACTGGTTTAGTGACATCCCACCCGATATATTCTATTCACTGACACTATCTTGCGAGCATACACATGAACTACCATCTAAAGATGCAAATGTGACAAAGTGCCTCCTCTCTCCACAGTGCAAAAACCCGACACGCATGCCTCTTTTAGAAATGTTTCGATTTTCGGGAGTATAGACGGAGCAATGTCACAACCTCCCACACCAACCGTCACACTCAGCTCAAGCACCTTAGGACCAGATGTCTTCTCCTTCAACTTCGGAGGTCTGCCTCTCTTGTGCTTAATCCTACAATAGACATGCAAACTCTCAAATGTTGTGTGCAAAAACTTACCGCAAATACGACCCAAGGACGAATCTGCTTTACTTACGGAGAGATGTTGTGCCCGCTATCCTTCTGTTGCAAGTAATCTGCAAGATCACCATCTGCTTCATCCCTGTCAATCTCGCAATCCTCCGCTACAACTCGACGCCTGGCCATTGCCTTGCCTCTCATCGTCCAACTCCTAAGACTCCTCCGCATCAACCGGTTTAACGACCATATCGCACGTCTCAGACCCCTCTGCATCGTGGGATGTCGCTGAGATCATACCTATGGAGGTCGATCAAATGATTGACCCCCTTTACTCCATCCCCCTTTTTACCTCACCTAGAAGCCTCGAGAACATGTGGCCAGCTTCTGCCACGCGTCAAAATGCCATGTAGAGGCCTTTTCCCCCCTCGCCCCACACACTCCCACACCGTGCCCCCCAACTAATGTGATTTCTTTATTTGCGTCTCGAAATTTTGAATGAACATCACATGAAGGCTGGATGCGTGGAGTGACATGAAGAAGATACTTGCCAATTGATGGTTCGGTGAGGAAAGCCATTGTCACAACTACTTCCTCTGATAGATTACCGATGCTGCTGGGGCGTGATCTTCCCGCCCATAAGGTGTCTGGGGCAACTGAGTAGGGCGTGAGGCTCACGTTCCATTAATGCAAGCCAGCAGCTGAGTTAGCTGATGCACAGACACACGTATAATGAAGGTTACTATACATTTCTACATATATATATATATCGTAGGAAGGAAGAAGCAAGAGATCCAGACTCATTTCCGTTGTGAGCTTGCAACCCTTGCTCATTTCAGTATGATATACCATCCCCAGCTCCATTGTTTCCACGCTTTGCAGTCAATATATTTGAGATCACGTCCTCGCCAACTAGCCCCTACACCCCCCTGGACAGTTTGAACCTCGACTCTGATCCCGGGTCCTCTAATCCGACATGCTCCGCAGTTTCTCAGAGCTTCAATGAACACATCCGCCCTTTGCTCGATGATGTTGATCAGCTTCGCAGTTTCGGAATTATGGGCGAGGGCATCAACCTGCCTAGCATTGTCGTTGTCGGCGATCAGTCTAGCGGCAAATCTAGCGTTTTAGAGTCCCTTGCCGGCATTGCCCTGCCCAGAGGTCAAGGCATTGTCACACGAGTGCCCCTAATACTGAGACTCCAAACATCCAAAGAGCCCACCATTACCGTCCAGTACGAGGGTGTCAAGAAAGAGATCAGCGAGGAGCAAATTGCCTCTGCTATAGAATCTGCAACACAGATTCTCGCTGGCAGTTCCAAAGGCATCACGGACAAACCAATCACTGTGCATGTCAGCAAGCCGAACGTTCCCGACCTCACCATGGTTGATCTCCCGGGTATCACAAGAGTACCCGTTCATGGGCAACCGGATGACATCTACGATCAGGTCTCCCGGATCATTCGCCACTACCTCATGCCGGAGGAGAGCATCATCCTCAACGTCCTTTCAGCCGCTGTGGACTTCCCAACCTGCGAATCTATTCGAATGTCTCGTGAGGTAGATAAAAAAGGAAGCAGAACTCTAGCAGTGGTGACGAAGATCGACAAATGCCCACAACAACAAAATCATGGACAATGCTGTAGATATTGGTCTTGGATACAGCTGTGTCCGCAACAGGACTGATGAAGATGTCTCGATGGAGGATGCCCTGCGGAAAGAACAAGAGCTGTTCCAGACACATCCTGAGCTCATGAAGTTGGATGGATCTGCGCTTGGTGTTTCTAGCCTGGCAGATCGTTTAATGCGTTTGCAAGCAGATAGCATCGTAAATTTGCTTCCAAAAGTCGTTGCGCAGATCGATAAGATGTTAACAAGCAAGCGCAACGAGCTAGAGGCTCTCGGGGAAGGCATCTATAGTGGAGTAGAAGCACACTTGGGGTTTTTCAAGGTTATAACTGGTCTGAGAGAGCATGGAACAGATTTTGCTACAAAATAGCACGGGTGTGTTTCCTGACATCCCGGACCTGCGTTACACTGCCCGTTTGCATACTTTTTCCATGGCATTTTCTGAGCAGCTGAAAAGTGCCACAGGAGGGCTTATGGGGTTCAAGGAATTTATCGAGACGATGAAGCTACTGATAGCTGAAACTCAAGGGGTGAATCTGCCCAATGTAGTGCCACAGGCAGTGATTGACAAACTGTTGCGACATCAGCTGGATATCGTGACAGGAATGTGTAAGAATTTGGTGACAGAAGCTTTTGAGCTCGCGCAAATGTTATGCTCCAGTGTGATACAGAAGCATGCAGGCCAATACCCTAATTTGCTAATGCTGTACGACGAATCCTGTAGTTTGATTCTAAGAGATTGCGGAGACAAGTGCGTGAAATTTGTTGATCGCTTTCTGCAGCTTCAACGCAGCGTAACGTTCACCTCCAATTCGTTGTACATTACGACCGTGAAGGATCTGAAGGGCAAGATGGATATGTACAAGCAGAGAATAAATAAAAAAATTTGCTATGTAGTTGGGAAGCTGCTGGATCTATCCATGATCCCGAGCGAGGAAGGGGTGTGGGAAGCGATGTGCAATGCGATTGCATACTGGCTGGTAGTAGAGGGGAGGCTAGCAGATGACATTCCGATGGAGGTGAGGTTTGCGTTTAACGATGCGATGTTGGAGGGCATCGAGAGGGAGGTGGCAAGCAAGGTGCTTGGGGGGAGAAACAACAGCATGAGGAGGAGGGCATCGATTGGTGGCAGTGGTGGTAAGTATGCGACCCCAATTCGTGCAACCAGCGGTGGTGGTGGTGATGTAACACCAGCCAGCTGCAAGGTGGTGGACATGGAGGACATTGAGATGGACATGGAGAAAGTCATGGCAGAAGACCCTGTGGTTGCTCAGAAACGTAGTCGTCTCCTACGTAGTGTAGACGTGCTCTCCAAGAGTAGAGCTATTGTTTCGCAGCATCTTGGGCGGCACCTTGTCATGTGATGGGCTCATGATATCAACCTCATTTCAATCGTCTGCTTAAGGTTTTAGGATAAACCGAAAAGGGAGTGTATGCCAGTATACTAGAATGCAAGAAAAAGGTAATAGAGCGTGTCGATATATCGCATCCCAAGTGTAGAGCCTAAGTACTGAAGAGCTTTAGTATCAGCAAAGTAGCGTTTAGCACACTACTGAAACGTAGCCAATAGCTTGGGAGATGTTGAAGAGCTTTAGTATCAGCAAAGTAGCGTGTAGTACACTACTCAAACGTAGCCAAGAGCTTGGTAAGATATGTAACAAGCTGTCCATGGTGTTTGCGTTTTGGTATTTTGGCATTTTGAGGCTTTCTGCAACCCTAGTACACTTTTTGTAGTGTGAGATCAAGGTCTACACATCCATAAACTGCTATTAATATGTTCCCTCCCAGCAGACTTGCGAACATTTTGGATTATTTCCCCGGTGTGATTTGTCTGAACATGAGTACCTATTATCCCTTGCTTCTCTTTTAAGACACTTTTTGTCTTTCCTTTAAAGCTGTTTCCATAAATTACGCTTTCACAACAACACAAAGTAACTATAGACGCACTTGATAGACATGCAAAATAGGGAGCGCGTCTATAGGCGTTGTTTGAATAGAGAAATTACGGGCACATCTAATAGCGCATCTAACAAGTCAATTATTTGTACGTGTATTGACACGTTTTAGCACGTCTACATTGAGAAAATACGGGCTCGTCCAATACTGCGTTTGTCAGAACGTTTATTTGCGCATGTATTAGCGCATCTATTAGCGCGTTTACATTGAGAATTAGACGCGTATTTAGATGAATACGAGCTCGTGTAATATTCTGTTTGTTAGAGCGTTTATTTGTGCATGTATTAGCGCATCTATTAGCGCATCTATTAGCGCGTTTACATTGAGAATTAGATGCGTATTTAGATGCGTATTTAAACGCAAAACAGAGAATACAGAAAGTGAGATTTTGGTGTACATCATTGCTTTCCAAACATTGCCCATGATTACCAAAGCACATAATTTTAACAAAAACATTAATGCTTTTTTGCAAGCAACATATATAAGAATTAAGTGAGGTGAGGAGAATGAGATAATATGTAAAATAATTTTGCCAATATCAATGATGGGCATATTTAATCTTAAAACTATGTGGTGCATCTAAAGGCGCATCTAAAATCGCGTCTATCTGTTCTATGGTGTGCATCTATAGACGCATCTAAAACTACATTTTCTCTGTGTATTTAGATGTGCAATTACACATGTATTTAGACGCATATATAGACACGCGTCTATCTGTTCTATGGTGTGCATCTATAGACGCATCTAAAACTACGTTTTCTCTGTGTATTTAGACGTGCAATTACACACGTATTTAGACGCATATATAGACACGCCATTAGATGCGATTTTCAAATCTACTTTAGCACGCTTGCTTTGGTTTTCTTCACATAAGCTTCATGTGGCTTGCTTGCTTTGCTATTAATAGATCCACAGTCTGACACTTAAGAGAAAGGCACCCACACTTACTTCTAGACTTACACAATCATCTCCAAGCACACAGGAGAAGAGAGTGAACAAGGAAGAAAAGCAACTTTGAAGAAGGACAAGAAGCTTCCATACCTCTATCCAAGGTAAGTCTCTTTACGGTTGATATTTGAAAGTTGCTCTTGTTGGATTCGTCCTTTGTCATATCCAAGAAACGAATGATTTTGGTATCAGTGTTACGCTTTTGTGTCGAGCGCATGTCCTTTTCGACTTTTTAGAATAGATTATCTATCGGAGCGTGTCTATGGACGCGTCTCAAAGCACGTCTAAAATCACGTCTACAGGCACGTCTATAGATGCGTCTACTCTGTTTTCAACAGTGATATTGGTGAATTATAATCTTCCACCCTCTATGGCTATTAAGAAAGGACATGTTATGATATCCCTTCTGATTCCAGGGAAACATAAAGTCAAAAATCCTGATGTTTATTTGGAGCGTTTGATTGACGAGCTAGAGATACTTTGGAGAGGTGTCGAGGTGCATGATGTGAGTAGGCCTCCCTCGTCACGAGACTTCAACTGCAAAGAGATCTTGATGTGGACAATGTATGGCTTCCCAGGCTATGGCGAGTGTTCAGGTAAGCATTGCACTTCAAATTATGAATAGGCAAAGGATGTGGCACCCTAAATCCACCTTCAACTCTTAATTGTGTCTATTGTTCAGGTCTCACTACATCGAGTTACCATGCATGTCTTGTTTGTGGTCCTTCGCTAGTTGCCTCATGGGCAGATGCATTGAATAAGGTCATCTATGAGAATCACCATCGATTTCTCCCACCTGATCATCCTAGATATGTTGTCCCTTGGAATGAAGTCCTCCCACAATCACTCACCGTGGGAGATTCGATGAGAATTTGGGATGATAACTCTCGCTCGCGGTCGTTTATTGTCTCTCAATCACATTCGACTTTACGTAGAGCCAGTTGTAGCCAATCAAGTGACATGTGAGTAGGGAGAAGAGCCAGATCTCGTGGATATGGTTGTGATCGCCAGTAAGGGTTTGTAACTATTGTGTGCTATATTGGCTGGAAATAAATATTGCCCGCTAACACCAACTTTTGTTTAGATGCTCCATCTTTTATCATTTACCATATTGGTCCCACCTTAAGATCAATCACCTGCATGATCCCATGCATATCTTCATGAATGTGGCATCTACCATTTGGGAGCATTTGAATGGGACACGAGATTTCACGGGCATAAGGGAGGATCTAGGTACCACAGGGAGGATGCATGAAGCTTGGACACAAGAGAGACCAAATGGGCATGTTTTTTTACCTCGTGCATCGTGGATGTTATCAAAGCTAGAGATGGCGACAGTGAAGCACGCTATTACTACAATTCATACTCCCACTGGATGCATGAGGTGTTTGAAGGGAGCCTTTACAAAGAGCAAGAAAAGAGGTGTAGAGAAATTACATTGCTTGAAATCTCATGATTGGCACAAGATGCTCCAAGTAAGTATTTTATGTGCATAATATCTTTTTTCTTTCAAATTTGTAAGTGAATAATTATAAGCAACTAATCAACTACCTCCTCGTGGGTTCAGTTCATACTACCTACTAGCATTTCACGTAGCGTATCGAAGGACGTGAAAGATTGTATTTACAAGATGGGCGAGCTTGTGAGGTACTTTACATGATATAAAATATGATGCATATCAATGCTCCATGCAAGTTTGAATGCATATTGCTAATATGCTGTACTTTTTCCTAGGTATGTGAGCTCAAAGGAAATAGATCCCACCATGCTTGAGAATGCTCGAGTTATGTCAGTGGAGGTGGTTTGTTTAGTGGAGGAGACATTTCCACGTTCTATCTCCACAAGCCAACTACATCTTATAGTGCATTTGGTGGATGAGATTGCTATATGCAGTACTATACATGCACGATGGTTGTTCTTCCTCGAGTGCTTCATGAAGACCTTGAAGGGCTTCGTGAGACAAAATCCAAGACCCGAAGGTAGCATGGCCGAGGGTTGGTTGGTACAAGAGTCACTTGTATATATTTTTGAGTTTCTTGTTGATGTGGATAGCTCTCTCCCACAACTATGGAGAGATGATGAAGACCTAAGGATGACTTCTATCGTGCCTCAAGGGAAAGGACACAACAAAGTAATAGACACGGAGTTGCATAATAGTATCAATCTCTATTGTGTGCTTAATAGTGATGTGATGAAAAGATGGGTGACAAGATACGACGATGCAAAGGCAAGAAGACAAGAAGAAAGGGCCCTCTTTTGTACACACCACGGATCTCGTGTGCCATACCCTCAGTATCTAAGAGCACTTCTAAAGGATATTCATGTGGATTGGCTACTTGATGAAATGGAGAAAGCAGAGAAAGACAAGGGGATGCATATCACAATGAAAGAATGGGAGTATGCTAGGGGATGCATGAGCAAGGTCGGTATATAGAATGTTATGCATAAGTTAGGAGCTTTCAATAATTTAGATTGCTTTCTTGGTGTAGTGTACTATGTTCAATGCTATATGGTGTGAGGGCAAGCATTTTCGAACACAACGAATTGATGATAAGAGAAACACATAAGATTGTGGCGTCATTGCTAGCTTTGAGGGAGCCAATGGAGCCATGGATGATTATTGTGGCATAATCCAAGATATTATTAAGCTTGACTTTCGACGCTTCTTTGTGTATGTTTTGGGTGTAAAGTGGTTTAAGGACGTGGTGGAAAGAGGCCCTAATGCAACAATCAAACGCCATGCAAGTGGCTTTGTAACTATTGACTCCACAAAGTTTTGGCAAAGTAGGAAGGACACACTAGTACTACCGCAATAACGTGAACAGGTACTGTGCACACATATAAAAATACTCGCTTTTAAATATTTGATGCAAGAAAAATAACATGATTGTATTTGTGTTTGAATTAGGTTGTCTATCAACCAATGGTGGACAATAATAGATGGTGGCATGTCATACCTATTATGCCACGTTCCAAAGTGATGTATAGTACATTTACTAATATGGAGCGTATGGAGGATGATCATGGCCATGGACGTGATGATGACCGTGATACGAGAGAGGAGGATGATCATGAGATAGGAGATATAGATATTGAGGCCATTACCCGTGAGGACGAGCCTACCATTGGTGATGCTGATTTTGATCAGCACATGAGTAGCACAAGTAGAAGTGGGTTGAGTGTGTTTGTAGATCTAAACACTTGTTTGGATTTTGAAAGAGATAGTTTGGCAAGGGTTGATCTCATTGAGGATGAGATTGAATCATAGCCCATCATTGATATTGGCAAAACTATTTTACATATTATCTCATTCTCCTCACCTCACTTAATTCTTGTATATGAGGGCTTGCAAAAAAGCATTGATGTTTTTGTTAAAATTATGTGCTTTGGTAATCATGGGCAATGTTTGGAAAGCAATGATGTACACCAAAATCTCACTTTCTGTATTCTCTGGTTTGCATCTAAATACGCGTCTAATTCCCAGTGTAAATATGCAAATAAACACGCTAATACACACACAAATAGACGCATTGATAAACGCCATGTTAGACGGGTCTGTATTTTCTCAGTTTAGATGCATAAATAGACGTGTTAATACATGTGCAAATAGACACACTGATAAACGCAATGCTAGACGGGCCTGTATTTTTTGAGTTTAAACGTGCAAATAGACGTGTTAATACACATGCAAATAGACGAGTTGTTAGACGTGCTATTAGACGTTGCGCCCATAATTCCTCTACTAAAGTAATGCCTATAGACGCACTCGCTATTTTGCGCATCTACTAAGTGCGTCTATAGTTGCTTTGTGTTGTGTTATTTCGATAGTTAAGCATCGACATTTACCGTGCGTGGGGTACTAATCGTCAGTAAGCAAAATGGGTTTAAAAAAAAGTCGTTATATAGCGATGTTTTATTAATGGAAGATTATACATTCGGAATGCTTCAAATGATTATAGCAATGCACTCAACTCTACTTTGAACCTCACTCACCTCTACTCTAAGTCTCACTTCCAGGCCTCTAGGCACTTATCAACTTCCAATTCACAAGGAACTTTTGACCAATCTCTATATAGCAAAAGAAAGGATTTGCTAGATTATTTACTAGAAAGAAATACACATATCTAGTAAAGGTCAAGACTAGAGAGTGAGAGTGTCGCTATATAGTTTACCTAAAGAATATTTCACTAGACTAGGAAAAAAATTCTACATAGGGATTTCTTAAGAGAATGATGTTATATGGAGAAACTATCAATATATGGGGAAAGCAATCACTATATAGAGAGTCCTTATGATAATTTTACTATATAGAAGCAAAATTTTATGTATGTAAAGAATTGGTCCCCATAGAAATTTACCATATATAAAAAAATTATCTATATAATGAAACACACTATTACACATAGGCATTATTTGGATAGTTAAGCATCGACATTTACCATGCGTGGGACACTAATTCTCGGTAAGCAAAATGGGTTTAAAAAAGTATCGCTATATAGCGATGTTTTATAGAAATTCACCATATATATAAAAATTATCTATATAATGAAACACACTACTACACATGGGCCTTATTTTGATAGTTAAGCATCGACATTTACCGTACATGGGGCACTAAACATTGGTAAGAAAAATGGGTTTCAAAAAGTGTCGCTATATAGCAACGTTTTATAAACATTGCTATATAGCGACATTTTCTAGACTTGTGAAAGGTCGTTATATAGCGACTCTGAGACACTTTTAGATAGCGACGTTTAACAAAGTGTTTTTTCCCATACTGACCTTTAAAGATAGTTTTTTCCAATTATAATTTTTTTTTCTCTTCACACATGTTTGATCCTTTTAAAGAATAAAAGTACAAGAGCATGTACATCAAGTTTGAAGCTCATATATTCATGTCCAAGTTTGAGATTAAAAAATTCAATGAAGAGCATTTACAGCAACGGCTTCATCCTGAGCCAAGTCTAGTGCACCAAACAAGTCTATCTCTTACTCTATACCGAGTTGATCTCCTATATCATCATCGTACTTTGGCATCGTACGTTCACCTAAGACTTGATCATCTTCTTCAATAAATTTGGTTGATTCTTAATGATTGTCATCTTCTTATTCCTCAATATCATGATCTCCATCTTCCTCTCGTATGATGTCATTATGCGCATCTTCTTCTTGGCTCATATTGTGATCTTCATCTTCTTTGCTAGATCCATCTGGATCAATTGGCATCTTCATATCTAGATCTCTATCTTTAAAAATTTGCTTACTTTGTGGTGCAACTTGGATCACGCACCACCATCTTGGATCAGAATGCTCCGGATGAAAAACCACCTATATTGAAGATGGGTGCCAAATGCCATCAATTATATGAAATTATGCTTAAGTACATGTACCAGTTGATCTTTACAAATGAAAAGCTTCGGTTAATTAAATCATTAGTATGCACCTGCTCACAATGCTCGAGAAGAACAAAAGTATCACTTTCATCGGTCCAAAGTTTGGTGGAGGCTATTGCAAAGAAACCACTACCGTCTTTCCTCACTCTTGCATGGGGACCATTGTAAATAGTTCCAAACCATTTTACATCAAGAATGAAAATACTAAATCGTTTGAAATCAATTTCATAGATTTCACATATGGTCCCACAATAATCCAACTATGAGAAGAGAAGATTGGTATCTAAAGCACTTGCTCGATTATCTTGTGTGAAGTTAGCCATGACTCCACAATCATACATGACTCTCTTGGAATCGATGTGCTCCATATGAAAATATTATCCATTTGACCATAATGCACTGTACTTTTTGTACTGCAAAAGAGCATCATTAAAACAATGAGGATGCATCTATTTTATAGCATATATTGCCACAAATAATTACTTAATTACATCAAGAGGTAAGAAACTTACATGCATCATACATCTAGATGATAACTCTTATTCACGCTCGTTTATTGTCTCTCCATCACTTTCGGCTGTACGTAGAGTTAGTCGTAGCCAATCAAGTGATATGTGAGTGGGAGAAGGGTGAGATCCCATGGATATGGTTGTGATTGCCTATACATTACTTTAAATCTACTCCTTGTATTTATTCTTTTTGCTTTGGCCACTTCATATCTCTCAATCCACTTCTACATCTCCTCGCTATTAAGGATGCAAAACTTATTGAATTTCTCCATTTTCTCTTTGCTCCTCTTTCTTTCAATCACTTTTTCTTGGGGAACCTTGCCAATGATGTGATCATCATCCTTGTTATGCTTGCTTGCTTCCAATCTTGCCATCCCTCTACCATGCTTGCTTCTGATCTTGCTCTCTTCCTTATAAATTCCTTCAAAGTTTTCATAAACCGCTCGAGAAAAAACATCCATCGACTATGAATGGTACCTGCAATGGCCACCACATCAACTATGTGCACAAGCAAGTGCAGTTGAGTTGTCATAATGCTTGAGGGAAAGTGCTTCTCAAGCAAGCATTTTTAACATCTTGTTGGAAGGAACCTTTCACTGTGATTGGGAGGATGACCTATCCAAGCAATAAAGAAGTCATGTTAATAATATAACATAATCATAATTACACTAACGCATCACAATTATCGGTACACTAATCCTACAACTTAGAATACATGTAAGACCTTGTGCCAATCAAGGGACTTGAGCCTACTAAGCTTATTGTCCTTTGAAAATGCTCCTTTCAAGCAACGGATGTACCCTGTCGGTGTTGGAAAAGAGGCAATGTTTGCCTTAATTGCTGCCTCCTCTCTCATGGAGAGGATCCATGTTGCTTTTGGGAGGACAACTTTATGGACACACACTTGGGGCCACAGACGAGGCATCCTATTCATAGCATGCAAGTCTTCTCGCACTCCTCTCAAGTCCCAAGTGTGCCCAAATTGTAGCCCCCACATTCTTGAAGATATTCATGGGATCCAAGAGATGATTGATTTGTAACTGACCCGAATGAGGAAGGTCCTGAAAGATGGATAGCCTCTTCATACCAAGACGAAGCTCCTCTTCATTCACCCTCTAAGCCTGAATCCAGTGACTTACCTTCAAATATGGTGGTTGTGGATCAAGCTGGCTTCCACACGCGAGATGGTCTAGTGGAAGGTATCGAGCATGACCTTCATAAACATTTTTCCTCATATGTTTAGAGTATCATGCAAGCAAATTCAAACCCGGCCCACAAATAGGACAAGCATGGTACCCACTTGTAACAAGTCTTGCATACATGCATGAATGTGTTAGTATAAGACATGCACAAAACAGAGTCTTAAAAGCATAATCATATATTATACATGTAAAAACATAACCACGTACCTCTGTACTCTCCATATCCTGGGTAGTCATGCATTGTCCACATCAAGATTCCCCTGACCAAAATGTCATTGATATGTCTAGGAGTTTTGGAAATATCAAAGACCCACACTCCTCTCCATAAGATCTGTAACTCCTCTATCAAAGGTGCCATGTACACCTCCATATTTTTGGCCTTATACTTCCCTCGCACAAGCAGTGCAAGCATGAAGTGTCCCTTCTTTATTGTTAACCATGGTGGGATATTGTAATTCACCAGTCTATGGGCCATGTCGAGCGTAACCCGAAAGGGTTCACGCCATCCATGGTGAGTCTAAGATGTAAGTCGTGTGGCTCCCTCGCAAAGTCCAACCACTGATTGTCTATGTGCTACACAATCTACGGGAATCCTTAATGTGTCAGTAGTGGACCAATGTGTAGCATGCCAAGTCATCAACACCGCTATGGATTTGCATCAGAACATGTGCTATATTCTAGCAATGATGGGAAAGTGTCTCAATAACTTTATTGCGATCTGCTCACCCTGCAAGTCATCTCTATATCGTTGTTCCCCACACTTTGAATAACTAGCCAAATCTCCATGCTCATGAGATAAAAGATCTCGAATACAATTATTACAACAAGCATGGATGGTATCATAATCCATACCCACCATTTTCAGAATCTTATTCGCTTAATCTCTTGATGCAAGCATGGTATTTGGTGCAGGCAACATCTTTTGGAGCAACCTATCACAATTCAAACATACATAGGATTTGAATACTGAGAAACTGTGATGATTCTCAAAACAAACAATATCCAAATAATGAGACAAATTAATGTGGGAGGTAACCTCATTAAGGCCGACACACTTGTCTCCGACAACCCATACTTTGCTTGCAGATTCAAGATTGAGAGACAAGCCTATAGTTTTGGCATCCTAGCACCCTCGTACAACTCTGTTGATTGCAACTCTTGCAAATCGGTCTGGACTCGGACATCACATGTACATGTGATGTACTGCCCCTAAAAATAGAGTACATCATGTCCACCATACCCTCATCATCATCTGGCACATCCGAGAGACTATCCTCCTGCTGAAAGTGTGAAGGTATATGTGCATACTCGCCACCCTCCTCATCCTATCTCAAGGTTTTGTGTAAATATAAGATATTGTCTCAAGGTTTCGTGTCATGTACACATGCAATATTAATCACAAATGCAAATAGCATTGATTTACCCATCCATCACCACATGCACCACCAATGGTGGGTACCGGTGCAGGCTCCTCCCCATACATTCGTAAGTGGCGCATGATAATATGGCATTGATGTCATACTTCTTGCTTGCAATGAGTGCAATGACAATACAATCTCTCTATAAGCCACTCTGCACTCTCGGGCATTGGTGCATTTGATGAGCTTCCACTCGTCCCTTCCATTTGCACACCTCCAAAGTCACAACACAAAATGCAAGGAAATCCATTAAGATCCAAAAAATATCCACCCATGAGGTCCTTCCCTCTCTCCTTAGATTAAGTGTCATGAACTATCTCTATATAGCGATGTTATGCCCTATTTCATCACTATATAGTGATGCTTTTAGGATATAGGCGTCGCTATATAGCGACTGACCAGTGTGGCTATATAGCAACAATGAGGACTAAAACCCGAAACCCCATGCGATGCCGTCTTTCACAAATCTATTGTGGGAAAAGAAAAAATGTCTCCTCCAACCTTATATCCGATGACCTTGCTTTCCTCCAACCTCTTCCCCACACTCCTTTCACTCAATTTGTTGATCATCTCGCTACTGAACCTACCGACTTCTTAGTTGGACTCAACAAGGTTTTTCTTGTCCAACTCAGTTTGAGAGACAAGTATTGTTTGCATTTGGAGAGATTTGATTGCTCGAGAGGGAGAGAGAGCCCGAAGCTCTACCTACACCCACCTTAGTCTAGCCATCTTGCAATGACTACGGGCTCCGAGAGCTCTATTGCCTCTAACCAAAGGCTATAGCTCCAACTGCACTCTCCTCCAATTTGCTCCAATAGAACGGCAACAACATCCACAATTCTCCTAAAGCTCAACATTAGCTCTTTACCAGCCTAGCAGTCGGCAGCCAGCCTGTAGCAACGAGCTCCACCAAGCTATTCTCATGCAGCATGGGCTGCTCATCCATGATCCAAACTCTGTTGTGAGCTCCAATGGCTCTTGTGCCTCGCTCCACAAGCAAGCTAGTCGACAGTGACCAAAAAGAGGCTTCATATATCTAGCCATCTTGATAACAGCAACCACTTTCATCTACGAACAAAAGCCGCTCTCTACAACGATTCAAGAAGACGATGTCTACTGTAGCACCTCTAGTTGCAATAAGCTACATCAGCCCTCCATGGACTGCGCCCATGCTCCAAACTCCAAACAAAACTCCAAACAAACAGTAGCTACGGTGGCTGAGATGGGCCTCCTTCAGATGCAACAGCCCATAGTGCTCCTCCAACAACCTCAATCGACCGACCAGCACCGACAATAGTGATGCTAGCCCGCTTCACAAAGTGGCTTCCCACAGTGCCAAGCCACATCCTTGGGGGGGTCAGTCATCATATGTAACCCTATCACGTGAGTTCAACAGAAGGATCTTTTTAATATCTAAATTTTATAGAAATTAATTTACATAAGGGAGTTTTTAAATTGATTTTGGGAAAAATTTACATATTTATATAGAAAAAGGGTACATTTTATTAATGGAAAAATTACAGATAAGGGATTTTACAAATAGGCCTTGAACGCACGTGATATTGAGGGTTTATACATAGTGACCCCCCAAAGGCCACCTCCATCGCTACGCCTTCAAGCCCCTTCCATGACAATACAACTGCTTGCCTCCATCGATGAAAGGAGCACTGCTCAAAGCCCCAACCCAGTGCCAACCTTTTGCTCACAGAGCTTCAAAGCCCGCATGCGATGCTAGCATATGAAGGCTCTAACAACAAGCTCTAGCGCATGACGCCAAGCTCCTGAGAGCCTCAGTGGCTCTACACGACAAAATTCTTAGATGACCAAGCGATGGAATCCTCACCACCAGAATCTCCTAGATTTTGGTGCACTAGAGCTGGACACGTGGACTTATCCCGTTATCTCCTCCTTGTGACACGTGGCCTTATCTCCTTCTATGCCACATCATCAAGGCAGTTAGCTTGCCACATTACCTAGCCACATCACCTGCCACATCATTTGGCATGTGACTTGTGCCAAGTCATTTGCCACATCACCTATACCATGTCATCAGTGACACATCATTAGTGCCACATCATCTACCACATTATCATTGCCACATCATCTACTGACATCATCATCTGTGCCACCTCAGTAGTGCCACCTCAGCTGTCTAATCAGCACTGACCACTATAGGCACACACAGTGCTCCACAGTCACTGCATGTGACCACTTCTGCCACATCAGCATATTGCTCCATTGGCACACCTCTTGCTAGGCACAGTGCCACATCACACCACAGGTGACCCATAGTGACACATCATCATTGAGCACCATTTGCACTCCTTTTGCCCCTCCACCTAGATCAATCTGTATCTCTTGATCCAGGAAGAATTTGAGGGCGCTCCAAAAAGGAAAGTCGCTCGTTTTTTTGTGCTCTACATGCTCGTCACATCACGTGTACATTTTGAAACAAGTTAGACTCACATTTTAGCCTCACCGATAAAACCACTTCCTTCACACACATTTGCCTCTATATCGACGCATCTGACCCAGCACTTAAAAGGAACAAAAGAAAAGGAATTATTTGTTGCTCTTTCATCGATCGACGCTTGGTATAGATCTAGATCAGAGTAGACTAGATCGCCATAGAGGGGACACTTTGAATTTTCCCAAGTTGCCAATCTAAGCCATGCTCGACATTCCTGACTAGTACCTACTCAGAGTCAGTCCATATGCTCACATACGGTTTCACATCATTACATTATCTGAGACCTTACGTTCATCAGTTCAGTGTGAGCATACTTTAGAGAGAACAAAGGCATTGTAGATTGTTTCAGTGGGCAGATAGCACTTGATTTCACACACACATGCCACCATTGTAAAGCCTATTTGGCTATCTCATGGCATCATGCACATCATTTCAGCCTTGTAGAGCCTCTTGGCTATTCTCGGCAGTGGGATATACAATGGGATCTATAGCTACACAAACAGTTCCCACACCGATAGCAGATCCTGCCATCGCCCAAGCTCAGACAAAATGGGATAAGAAAGACAAGTATGCCTATCATCTGATTAAGTGTAGGATGTGCAAGACGTCATGCTAGGGCAGCTCAACACAGTCAAGATATCAAAAGAAGCATGGGATAAGTTCACAACTCTCTATGAGTCCAAGAACACATCTAGGATTCTCTACACTGAGAAACCAAATCAACCAGAGTTTCTGCAACAGGAGTGAAACCGGTCATGCTTATGTACTCTGCATCAAAGACTACAACAATAAACTTGTAGCAGCAAGAGAGACTATGAACCCCATAGAAATGGTTCAAGTCATTCTGAATGGACTAGGAGAGGGATTCGAGAATCTAGTCCTGAGTATTGCCATTCAACGGCAATTTCTGACATTGGAGGAACTTCAGTCAATCCTACTTGCTGAAGAACTCACGACTAAAGCTATTCAAGCACGTAAAGGTCATTCTAATAATCAAGCATTCACAGCTTCAGACAGACGCAGAGGCGGAGGTAGATCACACTAGAAAAGTGGTAATCATCAGCAACAAAATTAGCATCAGCATCAGTAGCATCAAAATCAACAAAGAGGAAATCATTCCAACCGAGGAAGATTCTAAGGATGAGGGAATGCATCCACCAATGTGTCAAACATTCAGTGCAACTACTGTCACAAGTTTGGACACTATGAAAGAGATTGCTGAAAGAAGAAATATGACCAAGGTGATCAATCCAGCAGTAATCGAGGCAATTCTTGAGGCAATTTGGCAAATGAACATGGAAATATGTTTCTTGCAAGCGAGGAAATGCATCAAAATGATACGGTGTATCGATCTAGACACTGATTACAATCCCAAACAAGATTATAGCTATCAAGTTGACCAAGTGGAACAGGACCCTTGGTACATCAATAGCGGTGCATCATCTCACATGACAAATCATCAGGAATGGTTCACAGAAATGAAGCCATTAGAAGGACAGAAAAATTTCATCTACACAATAGATAATACACCGAATCCAGTTCAAGGGACAGGCATTATCCCTATGAACAATTTCACTGGTACAAAAGGATTAGTAAAACATGTCCTCTATGTTCCGAAGCTCAACAAGAACATTTTGTCAATAGGTCAAATGACAGAACACAATTACAAAATCATCTTCTACGGTGATGAATGCACTATCAAAGATAAATCCAAAAGATGTCAGCTAGTAGCAAAAGGTGTCAAGGAAGGATGCTTATACAAAATGCTAGCTCAGTACCAAATAAGCATGCCATGTCAACTCAACCACAACAGATGCCACTATCTGCAAAATGGCACAAGAGATATGGTCATGTCAACTTCAAGTACTTGTTAGATCTCAGGAATCAGAATATGGCAATTGGGATTCCGAAGCTAATACTGCTTCGGCAAACAAAAGCGAACCAACTTTGTCAGAAGTACCTCTTGTGCACGAGGTATTCTTGATTTGATACATACAAATGTATGGGGTTATGCCTAGACCCCCAGCATCAATGGTTCACTTTACTACTTGACTTTCATCGACGACTACAGCAGATATTGTTGGGTCTACTTTCTAAAAGAGAAATCTGAAGTGTTTTTCAGATTTCAAGAATTCAAAGCCATGGTAGAAAACCAGACAGGTAGAAGGATCAAGGTCATGAGATCAGATAGAGGAGATGAATACATGTCTTCAGTATTCATGAACTTTTGCAGAGATCATGGCATTCGAAGACAATTCACATGTGCAGATACTCCTCAACAGAATGCAAGAGCTAAAAGGATGAATGGGACTTTAGTAGACAGTGCTAGAGCAATGCTTAGTGAAAAGCATCTTTTGAATCAGTATTGGACAGAAGCAATAGCCACTGCAAACTATTTGCTTAATCGGCTTCCTACCGAACTGATATAGGGTATGACTCCTTATGAAGCATTCACTGGACACAAGCCACACATTGGACATCTCTGCATATTTGGTTGCATAGCATATGCCCACATACATGATGATCATCGCAGGAAATTGGATGCGGTCACGCATATGCATCATTGTTGGCTATAGTGAAGAAAGCAAAGCATACAAGTTGTATGGTCGCATCAACCGCAAGGTCATTATCTCCAAAGATGTAATCTTTGATGAGGAATCATAATGGAAAACCTCACCTACACAGGAGATAGAAGCATCAACTTCATAGTCATCTACAGAACAGGTTGCTGAAGAAGAGCAAGAATTACTAGCAACACCACAGGCAGAGCCACAGCAGCTCAGACGGTCTAGTAGGGAAAGAGACCTCCAACCAGATTGACATATGCTCAGAAAGGCAAAGCAATTCACGTAGAAACCACCAACTATGCTCTTATGACTACCATCATGGCTACAGAAGAGCCAGTGTACTTTGAAGATGCAGTAGACAAGCCAGAATGGCAAACTTCTATGAATGAAGAAATGGATTCTTTGTATAATAATAATACTTGGGAGTTATGCGATCTTCCACCAGGAAAGAAGGCCATAGCATACAAATGGGTATACAAAGTGAAGTACAATCCAAAGGGAAGTATTCAAAGATACAAAGCCAGACTAGTTGCAAAAGGATTTGCAGGGCACTATGGTCAGGACTATGATGAGACTTATGCTCTAGTAGCAAAGATGGATTCCATACGGTTCTTGATATCACTAGCGACACTCAGCAGATGGAATGTGTACCACTTCGATGTCAAGAATGCATTTCTGAATGGTTATCTAGACAAGGAAGTCTACATGCAACAACCAGTAGGTTATGTTTAACTAGGAAAAGGGAATAAGGTTTGCCATCTCAAGAAAAGTCTCTACAGCTTAAAGCAAGCACCCAGAAGCTGGTACAGCAGAATTGACAAGTATTTTGCTGATCTGGGATACATGAAATCCAATGCATATCATACTCTCTACTGCAAAGTTCAAGGGGAAGACATTACTATTGCACTTTTGTACGTAGATGATTTGATTGTGACAGGAAACAAGGACAGCTTCATCAGAAAATTGAAACAAGACTTATCTGCAAAGTTCGACATGAACGAATCTTGGACTTGTGCACTATTTTCTTGGAATTGAGTTCTTGAGAGATTCAAATAGCACATTCATGAGTCAACTCAAGTATGTTGACAATCTCCTAAAGAAGTTTCATATGGCAGATTGCAAGATTTTGAAGCCACTCCCATGGAACAGAGTTTGAAACTTACTAAAGATTCAAAAAAGCCTACAGTCAATGACATGTACTACAGGCAACTAATCAGATCTCTTATATATCTGACAATCACACAGCTAGATATTTGTTATGCAGTAAGCTCACTAACATAGTTTATGGCAAATCCAAAACAGTCTCACTCGAATGCAGCCAAAAGAATCTTGAGATACATAAGGGTGGTAGCAAGCTAAGGGTGTCCACTTCCGGACCACTTTCGGGTGAGTGTGACACCCACTCGAGTGAAAATACAAAGGTTTTGCTTCGGTCTCCAATACCTCGATCGAGATATTAGCTCCAATGAAAATCACACACGAGGACAACCGAGCCAAGCCAATACCTCGATCGAGGTACTGGGCTTTTTTCACCGGACCGAGCCTCTACCTTGATCGAGGTTTGCTGGCAAGCCACCTATACATGCCACATCTACCTCGTTCGAGGTATCCTGGCAATCCAGCTCAACCTCGATCGAGGTAAGGTGGCATGTCCAGCATACCTCGATCGAGGTATGTGCCATCCGACACGGCAGCCGACAGGGCAGATGACATACCTCGATCGAGGTATGCTGGACCGATGACTTGGCATCCGGCTGCTGCCGACATACCTCAATCGAGGTATTGTGGCATGTCAATACCTCCATCGACGTGGATGTACCGAGATGTATGGGCATGTGACAATACCTCGATCGAGGTATCGTGGCATGTCAATACCTCCATCGACGTGGATGTACCGAGATGTATGGGCATGTCACAATACCTCGATCGATGTATCGTGGCATGTCAATACCTCGATCGAGGTAGATGTACCGAGATGTATGGGCATGTCACAATACCTCGATCGAGGTATCGTGGCATGCATGCAGAATACCTCGATCGAGGTAGAGAAACCCTAATTTTTCTTATAAAAGGAGAGCGACCCCCCTCATTCCACATACCTCGATCGAGCTCCTCCTCATCCACCGATGTCGGATTTGTGGGACGTCGACGGAATTGCGCGAGCGACGGAGAGCCACCAACAGACATCGACGGAGATGGACGGAGCGGGAGAGTCCAGGTAGGGTTTTTTTTATGTAGCATTTTCCTTTTTGGTAAAATTTAATTAAATTTTAGTTTATAATAAAAATTATAAAAAATTTCTAAATTTCAAATGCATTTTAATGTTTTTTTGAAATTTATGAATTACGACATTTTTTATTTAAAATGTGAAAATGAAATTTTTTTTTAAAAAAATAGAGCTATTTTTATTAAATAAAAAAACGTTCATAGGAATAATTATAAAATATTTATAAATTTAAAATGCATTTGTAGATTTTTTTTAAATCTTTGAATTACGACATTTATAATTTAAAATGTGAAAATTTTAAATTTAAAAAACGTTTAATGAGGCATTTTTTATTCAAAATGTGAAAATGTAAAAATTCTGTTTTTTAAAATCATCTTTGAAAAAAAATATGGCTCAGAACAACCCCATTGAGGTGTTTGAGATTCAAGTTATTTTTTTAATTAGAGCTATTTTTAATTAAATAAAAAAACGTTTAAATTTTAGTTCATAGGAATAATTATAAAATATTTTTACATTTGAAATGCATTTAAAAGTTTTTTTAAAATTTTTGAATTACGAGATTTTTAATTCAAAATGTGAAAATGTAAAAATTCTGTTTTTTTAAATCATCTTTGAAAAAAAAGAGATTTAATTTATTTATTAAAAAAACGTTTAAATTTTAGTTCATAGGAATAATTATAAAATATTTCAAATTTCAAATGCATTTTAAATTTTTATTTAAAATGTGAAAATGTAAAAATTAGGTTTTTAAAAATCATCTTTGGAAAAAAAGAGATTAAAGTTATTTTTTTAAATTAGAGCTATTTTTATTGAAATAAAAAACGTTTAAATCTTAGTTTATAGGAATAATTATAAAATATTTTTAAAATTGAAATGCATTTGAAAGTTTTTTTAAATTATTTTTGGAATTCCGTTATTATTTATTTAAAATGTGAAAATGTAAATATTTTGTTTTTAAAATCATCTTTAAAAAAAAAAAGATTAAAGTTATTTTTTAAATTAGTGCTATTTTTATTTAAATAAAGAAATGTTTAAATTTTAGTTTATAGGAATGATTATAAAATATTTCTAAATTTGAAATGCATTTTAAAGTTTTTTTAATTATTTTTGGAATTACGTAATTTTTTATTTAAAGCCTGAAAATGTATATATTTTGTTTTTTGAAATCATCTTTTAAAAAAAAGAGATTAAAGATATTTTTTTTATTTGTGTTATTTATATTTAAATAAAAAAACGTTTAAATTTAGAATTTTGTTAAAATAAGAAAATCATGTATTAAAAACAAGAAAACAAGAAAACAAGAACAAGAAAAAGAGAGATTAAAGTAGGTTCTATGCTATCTTTGAAATTGGTGCTATTTTTATTTAAATAAAAAAAAGTTTAAATTTTAGTCTTCAAAACCATCTTTTAAAAAATCATCGTTTATGTGGAATATTATAGATTATATAGTTGGTTAAGAGTTGTTTCATAATTTAGGTAGAGTAAGTAGGCTGTATAAAACACCACATGGGCATTATCCCTAAAACACCACACCACATGGGCAAAGACCCCAACACTATAGTGGTTAGATGCATAAGCATATGGCTAATTGGAACTTGTAAATGCACCAGCGCATCGAAAACACATACGTAATTTATGATTGTCCAAAGGTCTCCTCTCTCCCCAAGCATGGGAACCAAGTGATGATCTATAGGAATGGCCACTAGTTGAGGTGGATTGCTCAACCAAAATACATAATTTTGAAAAGGCTTAATTATTTTCTCAAAGTTCTCGCTTTAAAAGGTCTGTAGTGTGAACCCACTCTCTTTTTTAATGTGTAGTCCGAGAAATACTAGATGCACCTTGCTTGTGTATCATTCAAAGTAATGTATTAGGTATCCTTCTATCTCCTCCATATCTATTGCAAACCCAAGGCAGTAAAGCATTCAAAGAAGGTCTTATTATCCAAACCTCTCCACTATCTGTCCTTAGTATAGGGGCCATAAGTGGACAATGTGGTCCTTACACCACATGTGGAAAAGTTTCATATTGGATAAAAAGTGAAAAAAGGGAAACATATAAGGAAAAAATATTTGAGACATCTAAGTTTAAAAATGCAACAACTAGAGTTTGAAAAAATTCTAATCAAAATTAAGAATTATTAATAATATTGATTAATATTGGGCCACACATTTGGCCTATCTACTGGTAGGTGCATAGGATGATCCCAACGACATCCTACCTCATCAAGGAGTACGTACAAATAGTTTTCATTACATAAATAGATTATAAGTCATATTGAATAGAATATTATTTTCATTACCCAAATAGAATATTAATTTCCATGTGTTTTTTTTGTGCATGTGCCAGCCAGCGCACAAGTTCTAGCACCACTATTCATATGCAGATAGAGATGCTGAGAGCTGAGATGAGGGCACTGCAAGATGCTAGGGCACCCCCTCACTTGGTTGCGAGTCTAGATTCAGTTATTGAGGCTATGGATCGATTGGACATAGTTGAGGATGTTGTGGATAGCTTTCAGGCACAGGCTGAGGCGGAGATCACTGGGATTGGAGAGCCATTCGATAGTTGTTTGAGCGTGAGTCACATCACAGGCAGGCCTTGGAGGATATGTTTTGGGATGGTCACACCGAGGTGATGCGACCACGATCAGGGCTCCCCTTGCATATTTTACGTTGTAGGCACCCCATCATAGCAGCACACATTTATCCGAGATATCTCGCTGTGAATGGTGGTTGATTGCCTCACAACCGTCAGATAGCCAGGTCGTTTGCCATGCAGCTATATGCTGAGTTTGTGCTTGGTCATCGAGTGGACTACCTCAGTACCCGTCCAGGATCAGGAGCGGGACGTGGTAGGATGGGGCGTCAGGAGCGTTAGATTGCAGGTGTTCGGCGTCGATGCGAGGCACCAGAGTTGCACACCATCCCTGCACCGGCATTGCGAGCGGTGGGAGGATAGATTAGGGGGGATGTTCATTCAGTGGCATCATCCTTGCAGCACATGGTCTCTGCCCTATCGAGATCTATTCGATTCCACCTCCCCCACCTCGATCATCGATGGAGCCTCCCACATCTACACCACCGCCCACATCTACACTGCCTCAGCATGAGTTGGAGGCTCGAGACACACGGATTGCAGAGTTGGAGGCATTATTGGCCGAGTCTAGGGACGAGGTTAGTTATTTTGATTATGTTAGTTTATTTTTTTGTAGCGTGTTTTGAACTGAAGTTTTTTGGTTAATTCTCACCATGTATGCGACATGTTTGCATTGCAGGCACATCTATTGCATCAGGATATGGAGTCTCACGTACGACTGTTGCAGACAGATTTGGAGGAGCAGAGGATTCGGACACGCATAGCATACCATCATGCAGAGCACTATATTTTGCAGTTGAGGCATATTAGTCGTGATCCATCTCGCCATAGGATCGACCCCAGCGTGGCCCTATACCCCGCTCCTCCTCCTGTAGATGTGCCGACTAGGACACCCATAGACGCAGCAGTCATAGCCAGGCTTCCTATTGCCACTTGCATCCTTTGCCACGAGGAGTTTGATACCGTAGGGTGGTTTGGACTAGGGTGCGGCCACATCGCACATCTCCATTGCATGACTCGCCACATGGTGGCACGATCATTGTGCCCTGTATGCTTTGCTGACATTGATGTGGCCACATACAGAGGACTAGGCATGGATGATCTATATCCTAGTCATCGTTAGGCCGTTGATCCATTCGCCCGTGTAGTCTTGACAGAGCACTACAGGGAGGAGGCACAGAGAGCGTTGCTGATGCAGGAGGGTGCTGATACATCGGTGGTTGCAGCATGCGTTCCATGACGCTTTTCGTATGGTGATTTCATGCCAGGTGACGAGGCACGAGCAGAGGAGGCACGTCGGATTGAGCGAGAGGTAGAGCTGCAAACATCATTGCAGTAGTGGGTAGAGTAGTAGCTAGGGCGGACCAGCGTCTTCTACAAGTAGAGACGATTACTCGCGCTGGATTTGAGGCACGAGTATTCGCAAATGCATGGCTATGGGAGCTGAGATGCGCATACATAGAGGAGGCGAGGGAGGCAGAGATGGCAGCGGTGGCGCATGCAGCATGCCCTCCTCTTCATCAGGATGAGGCTGGCCCATCTCATGCAGGTGATGAGGCTGGCCCATCTGAGCCATCTTTGCCTGAGGGCACACAGCGGACGGTTGGGCAGTGAGTCATACAAGAGCCACGTCAGCATTCCACTAGAGGATCATATGTAGAGATATCAGATTCGGATTCAGATTGATTGTTTAGGCTTCACACGTTTCTTGTATAGGGATGCACTTCTGCAGCACGATCTCATTCACCTTGGCTCGTACACTACCCTTTTATCAAATCTCACAATATCCATTTCCTTCTTCACCTTGCATGTGAGAGCAAGTTTTGGTAGTGACAGAGAATTGGATCCTTATAACCTTTGCAAGAAAGATCAAAATATGTAAACAAGGCAAAAATGGAGAGTGAAAAAGACAAAAGAAGAGAAATGAAAGAGGCATATATAGAGATGACCACCTTAGTGTCCAAGGAGATGGAGAAAAGAATCTTCTATAACAAGAAACGAGGATATGAGTCCCAAAACTTCAATGGGAAGCGGGAGAGAATCCCTGATCCCATGTGCAAATTTTCCTAAGAAAGCAATGATCTTGCAGCACATTTGTCAACATGAGTACTTAATGTACTTCCCCACCACGTTCACCAAGAAGACCATCAAATGGTGTGACCAATATCACGATGGAAACTAGATTGTCAGTTTATCAGTTCCCCAGTCATGGAGGACTGATGCTTCCCGTAACCAAGGATGTCCCAGTAAGATTTGATAGGATTTTTTGGGGAGATCCAAGATTGTGACTTGAAGAAAAAAGCGAACTCCTGCGACCTTGGTGGACACACCATTCACTATTCCCAAGGGTTTAGCCCATGAATCATCAGCAAGGTGTATGTTGAAATTAGCATTTTGCATTGGTGGGAGACCCCATTCATCATAGAGCTCATTTGATAGGACATTTACACGCTCCACCATCCACTATGGCTTGAACTTCATTATATGCCTTGTGGATCAAAGGCAGAGTAATGTTGTGTATGTCATCTCTCTCACTCATCCACAGAGGGATATCTTCGATGTTGTCCATGGGTGGAGGGGGATTTGTGAGTTCAATCCAGCCTTTGAAACTCTCCTAGAGATTGGGACAATTCCATAGGAATATTTCAATGGGAATCGGCACAGGGAAACTTAGGATGCTAGAGAGCGTGGCTCCTTCAAGTTGACATGGCAGTACATTATGTTGTGGAGTCTATTGTTGGAGGAGAGGCTTGAGTATAGTATCAACACTCTGTGGGGACAAGTCATGGATTTGATCTGATTCTTGCTTCTCAGCCTCAAATTGAGCTTGTTCCTTTTGTACCCATTGTTGATGTGCTTGAAAGAATTTTCTCTGCTTTTGCATTTGGATATGGAGCTTCTTTTATTTGAGGCTCAGGAGCTAATGTGGATGAGCTTGGCTGCTCATTACTTGGCGGAGGTGGACACACTTGTGCTTTTTTTTAAGAAGTCGCTTTGGTTGGATTGGAATGTTAGGGTCCTTGGTGGCCTCTTTCTGCTCGCAGGCTTAACCTCTATTTATTGTGGGACCTTATTTTTCATGGGACAATCCGTACAGGCATGTTCTATGCCACAATCTCTAAAGAGTGGTTGGAAAGTAGCGGGGCTACCACAATGAGGGCACTCTGCGATCCAGTGATTTTCTCCACAACCGTAGCACTTGATTGGTGCTCAGTATGTATTGGGTCGAACCTGATTTGCGTAGACTGGTATTAGACCCTCTACACCTTCTACATAGTACACTGGGTACTCTACTTCATACTCGAATGGAGATTCTACTTCCTCGGCTTGCAATTGTTCTATTGGAATTGCCTCAGGAGCTGAATTTGGCGCTCTTGGATATGGTCATGGATTCGGATTCCTAAGTAATTGTGGGACTTGTGTCTGAACAGGAACATGATTTAGCCTTAGAGTAAGGGGGAGCATGGGTGCCTCTTGGTATGGTTGAGGTTGAGGCAAGTTGTTGTGCATGTTGAAGATGCAACTATTTTCATCATTGCCGCTGATGATGCAGATATGGTGGCCCACCACAACCTTGGCAGTAAATTTGCTTGTGCAATGATCTTGGCTCTTAGTATTGAGCACTCATTTGCTATATGATTGGCCATGCAGTGTGGACACAGGACATTTTCTCACCGTGGATTAGTCTGAGATGGCGGCTAAGACAAGTGAAGCTTTTGTTCCATAGCCTACATCATTTCGTCTCTTAGCTTCATGGTCATGGCCTCTAGGCGATCCTCATTTGACGTTTTGGAAATGGACTTGGATTTTCTCTTTTTAGAGCACTTATCCTATGCACTAGATCTTCCATCATCACTACTGGTGTCAAAGTCGGCCATGTCATCCTTGTCAATGGCTGTCGCATGAGCAGCACTGAACGTTTCATAGCTGCTAATCTTTTTCATATTCGTGTGGATTTTCTTTCTTAGTCCTATAATGAACCAGGCCGTGAGGTACTTTGTATTGGGGCGTGGGTCATATTTGGCAATTTATCTTTTCATCTTGCCCAGATACGTGCGTACATCTTCTTGACGGCCTTGTTCGATCTTGTTGAGTTGGAGAGCGGGATCATCTTGTAGTCTCTTCATTTGAAAGCACCTTTTGAATTCTGTTTGAAGCACGTCCCATGTGGCTCGCTCTTCCATTAGGAGGTCTAGGTAGCAGTTAGATGCTTCATTGGTTAAGGCCATGGGAAACTAGGCCACCTTGGTTTCATTGGATTGATCTCCACCTGCTCGGCATGGGCATCAGAATGCTAGAGGAAATGGGCTGGATCTCCCTTACCACTATATTTGGGAAGTTCCAGTTTTCCCAAGGGGTGCCTGCCTTGATTGTTATTATTTCTACGATTAAATAAATTGTTAGCCTCCGCATCGAGGTCCATATCCCCATCATCATCGTGAGGGCGTCCTGCCATGTTGTGGCATGGAGGAGTCAAAGGAGAGATTTCTTGAATTTCAAGGGGGAATCGGGGTAGAGGATTGTTCTAGGCGATGGTTTTAGTGGAGTTGTATGCAGATTTAGCGAGCGTTGGAGTCGAAGGCATTGGTCCGGAGCGTAGTTGCATGCAGATTGGGCGAGAGTTGTAAAGGATGTCTCTGTCACAAGTGCAGGTGTTGATGTAGTTATGTTTGGAGGGTTAGAATTGTGATAGTGCTGTAGGGACCATCATGTTAATAATGTGCCTAAGATTGTCCCACGTGTGTAGGGAAATGTGTCGGTGTAGATGAATTGTCAATCGAAGGTCACAGTGTAAAGATATGAACGAATTAGTGCGAGACTAGGCCCACATGAGGGCACAAATATGCGAGTGCTAGGGATGCCAAATTGGTGTGCAATGGGCTAAAAAAATTCCCCGTAGCATGGTGTTTTTGTGTGTGAAATTTTGGTTCAAACAGGGTGCAGTTTGGGTCTCAAACGGATGAGTTACAAGCGATTAAAGAAGGCGAAAAATGGACCTTTTTTGTGGGGGTTGGGGGGGGCGGATTCCCTTGGTCTTAAGGTTGGTGTGAATGGACTTTAAGTCCAATGGAGGGGTCTGAACTAGGTTAATTCCAGTTAGTCTAACCTACCTATAACCCCAACTACCTAGTTACTATACCTAGATAGTTACTTTAAGTAACCTAACTGAACCTAAACTAACTGTGGATCTAACTAACTACAGGTACTTGTACTAACTGACCTAACAAGTTTCACCTAACCTAACAATAGCTAACCTATCCTAACAATAGTTAGGTTAGACTTAGCCTAACCTATATCTGTCTAACTAACAGTGGTTAGTATAGTAACCTGATTAGAGCTAATGCAAACCTAACCACTAGCAACACTAACCTAACCTAAAGTACTAAGCTAACCTAGGTTAGTTAGGACTAGGGTTAGTTTTTTTAATAAAATAAAAAGAATTAATAATAAATTTTAAAAACAAGGGGGGGCGGCGTCACGCGGCACTGAGCAGTGGCGCGAGGGGATGCAAGGGGTGAAGAAGATGGAGGAGGATGAAGAAGGGGATGGAGAGGACTGGAGCTTTGGTTGGGGTGGAGGAGGGAGGCATGTAGGAGGGAGGAGAGTCACGGGCGGAGACGGGGAGGAGGCAACCCAGGGCGGGGTTGGGAATTGTGGAGCGAAAGTTGGCAGAGATGGGCGTTGCGACACAAAGGTTTGGCGAAGTTGGGCGTGCTGCCATTGGCGGCTCTACGTGCCTCGCTACGGGCGCCTTGGCCTTAAGCAACAAGGGCTTATAAGCCCTTGCTAATAGATAAGGGCTAAAGCCCTTTAGGTAGATTTAGGGAGAGGAGCAGACGGCAAGGGGGGTAGAGAGAGAGAGAGCAGGGGGAAAGAGAGAGAAAGTGAGGGAGAGAGAGAGAGAGAGAGAGAGATGAGGGACGGGGAGAGAGAGAGAGAGAGAGAGAGAGAGAGAGAGAGAGAGAGAGAGAGGTAGAGAGAGAAAGGGAGAAAAGAGAGAGAGAGAGGGGGGGAAGAGAGAGAGAGAAATGAGGGAGGGGGGAAGAGAGAGAGAGAGAGAGAGAGAGAGAGGTAGAGAGAGAAAGGGAGAGAGAGAGAGAGAGAGAGAGAGAGAGAGAGAGAGAGAGAGAGAGAGAGAGAGAGAGAGGGGGGGGGGTAAAGAGAGAGAGGGGGGGAGAGAGAGAGAGAGAGAGAGAGAGAGGGAGGGGTAGAGAGAGAAAGTGAGAAAAGAGAGAGATATGGGGGGAAAGAGAGAGAGAGAGAGAGAGAGAGAGGGGTAGAGAGAGAAAGGGATCAAGAGAGAGAGAGAGGGGGGAAAGAGAGAGAGAGAGATAGAGAGAGAGAGAGGGGGGTAGAGAAAGAGACACACACACACACACATAGAGAGAGAGAGAGAGAGAGAGAGAGAGAGAGAGAGAGAGAGAGAAGAGGGAGGGGAAAAGGGGGGTGGAGAGGGGGGGGAGGGGGGGGAGGGGGTGGAGGAGATGGAGGGGGGGGTGGAGAGTGGGGGGTGGTGGAGATAGAGGAGGGGTGGAAGGGGGGGTGGATGGAGAGGGGGTGGTGGTGGAGGGGGGGTGGAAAGGGGTGGTTGAGAGGGGGGGTGGGAGAGGAGGGGGGGCGAAAGGGGGTGGAAGTGGAAAGGGTTGGAGACAGGGGGGGTGGAGATGGAGGAAGTCAGGGGTAGGGTTGGGGGGGTGAGAGGATGGTGGTGGAGGGGACAATGGTGGAGGGGGAGGGGTGGTGGAAGGGGGGGGTGGAGGGGGAGGGGGAAAAAAAAACTTGATGGACAGAAAACTTTGATGGAAATCCAAAGGGAGGAAGAGATGGTCACCTGAACGCTCTCCAAGTCTTTCTCGATGTAACGGGATTGTTGAGGACGAATGGATGTTGGGTGGATGGCTAGATTATCCTACGAGATGGGCTTGAAGTAACTCACCGTGTGAGGATGGGAGTAGGGTGGTGGTCGATGGAGAGGGAGGAGTGTCCTGCGTAGGGCTCGGAATGGGGAAGAGGATGGAGGCAAGATGTGAAAGAAGAAGAATGAGAGGGTGGAGTGGGTTTTTATAGGAAATGGGTGTAGGTTTAGGGTTAAACCCTAACCTCTTCCCAAGCCACCACTTTTCATGGTTAGCTCAGTTTGCTCTTCTGTAAAAAGGTGAAATGATCAAAATTGCAAGCTCTACACATTGGTGTCCACTACATAGCCTAATTTATTTATCAAGTGGCTTCTCTTTAAGAAATAAAGAAAATTTCTTAAGGTAATAACCCAAGGTTGACATGCTTGGGGTTGATATGATTGGCTAGAGTTTGAAAAAATTTTACTCTCCTTGCCCTTGAGTGTTATGTTCATGAAAATTTTTAGTAGTTTATTTTTTACACATACCTGCGTATGCTTACTCGTTACGTGAGATGCTAGTCTCCCCGACAGCGGTGCCAAATGTTGGCTCTTTCCCATGGCTTCCACAGGAAGAGAACGGTTTTCTCAGTATGCAGGGTTCCGAGGATTTTTATCACTATAGATATATCGGGGTTGTTGTTTGTAGTATACATGTTAGCTTAGGACCTCGAGTCATATTCCACTGAGAGATGTAGGCTTAAGTGTGGTAAGCAAACATGGTGCACGCATGTGTAAAAGGAACATGAAGGCTTTGGTCTTCATTGGGTGTTGAAGGGTTTAGGAGGAGTTTAAGGGTTAGAGGGAGGTTCAGGGTTTAGAATGACGTTCCAAGGTTTAGAGAGAGGTTCTAGACTTTAAAAGAGATTCCAAGGTTTAGAAGGAGGTTCCAGAGTTTAGAAGAGGTTTCAGAGTTTAGAAGGGGTTCTAGAGTTTAGAAGAGATTCCAACGTTAGAAGGAGGATCCAAGGTTCAGAGATCTGAGGTACAGAGTAGGATCCGAGGTTACTCGTCTCCCTCATAGTTCATGGAGGTTAAGGGTTGAGGAGCTAAGGGTTTACGGGGAGCATAGGAGTGGGAGAGGAAGAAGATGTACGAGCATAGGGGGAAAGGAGAGAGAGAAGAGGGAAGAAGAGGGAGGAGGAGGAGGGAGGAGGAGGAGGAGAAGGAGAAGAAAGAAGGGGGAGGGAGGAGGGGAGGGAGAGGATGGGTTGCAAGGTTGGAGGAGAGGGGAGGAGGAGTTGCAAGGTTAGGACATCCTTTTGGATGTGGAGTGCAAGGAAGCATGGACACTTGAGACAATTGCTTGGAATACCAAAGTAGAACCCAACACAATGCCCTGAAGAGTGTGGGGTTCATTCCATTATGGGGTATTTATACAAGTTGGAGAGCTTTTCTCTCTACATGTAGGAATTGTAAAACATTCTTTCTCTACATGCAGAACTTGCATATAGAAGTTGCATGTAGGAGTTGCACCACTCCTCTCAAGTCTTTGGAACCAACCAAGTGTGCCCAAATTGTAGCCCCCACATTCTTGAAGATATTCATGGGATCTAAGAGATGATTGATTTGTAACTGAACCGAATGAGGAAGGTCCTGAAAGATGGATAGCCTCTTCATACCAAGACGAAGATCCTCTCCACTCACCTCTAAGCCTGAATCTAGTGACTTACCTTCAAATATGGTGGTTGTGGATCAAGCTGGCTTCCACACGCGAGATGGTCTAGCAGAAGGTATCGAGCACGACCTTCATAAACATTTTTCCTCATATGTTTAGAGTATCATGCAAGCAATTTCAAACCCAGCCCACAAATAGGACAAGCATGGTACCCACTTGTAACAAGTCTTGCATACGTGCATGAATGTGTTAGTATAAGACATGCACAAAATAGAGTCTTAAAAGCATAATCATATATTATACATGTAAAAACATAACCACGTACCTCTGTACTCTCCATATCCTGGGTAGTCATGCATTGTCCACATCAAAATTCCCCTGACCAAAATGTCATTGGTATGTCTAGGAGTTTTGGAAATATCAAAGACCCACACTCCTCTCCATAAGATCTGTAACTCCTCTATCAAAGGTGCCATGTACACCTCCATATTTTTGACCTTATACTTCCCTCGCACAAGCAGTGCAAGCATGAGGTGTCCCTTCTTTATTGTTAACCATGGTGGGATATTGTAATTCACCAAGTCTATGGGCCATGTCGAGCGTAACCCGAAAGGGTTCACGCCATCCATGGCGAGTCTAAGATGTAAGTCGTGTGGCTCCCTCGCAAAGTCCAGCCACTGATTGTCTATGTGCTACACAATCTATGGGAATCCTTAATGTGTCAATAGTGGACCAATGTGTAGCATGCCAAGTCATCAACATCGCTATGGATTTGCATCAGAACATGTGCTATATTCTAGCAATGATGGGAAAGTGTCTCAATAACTTTATTGGGATCTGCTCACCCTGCAAGTCATCTCTATATCATTGTTCCCCACACTTCGGACAACTAGCCAAATCTCCATGCTCATGAGATGAAAGATCTCAAATACAATTATTACAACAAGCATGGATGGTATCATAATCCATACCCACCATTTCGCTTAATCTCTTAATGCAAGCATGGTATTTGGTGCAGGCAACATCTTCTGGAGCAACCTATCACAATTCAAACATACATAGGATTTGAATACTGAGAAACTGTGATGATTCTCAAAACAAACAATATCCAAATAATGAGACAAATTAATGCGGGAGGTAACCTCATTAAGGCCGACATACTTGTCTCCGACAACCCATACTTTCCTTGCAGATTCAAGATTGAGAGACAAGCCTATAGTTTTGACATCCCAGCACCCTCGTACAACTCTATTGATTGCAACTCTTGTAAATCGGTCTGGACTCGGACATCACGTGTACATGTGATGTACTGCCCCTAAAAATAGAGTACATCATGTCCACCATACCCTCGTCATCATCTGGCACATCCGAGAGACTATCCTCCTACTGAAAGTGTGAAGGTATATGTGCACCCTCGCCACCCTCCTCATCCTATCTCAAGGTTTTGTGTAAATATAAGATATTGTCTCAAGGTTTCGTGTCATGTACACATGCAATATTAATCACAAATGCAAATAGCATTGATTTACGCATCCATCACCACGTGCACCACCACAATTACAAAATCATATTTGATGGTGATGAATGCACTATCAGAGATAAATCCAAAAGATGTCAGCTAGTAGCAAAAGGTGTCAAGGAAGGATGCTTATACAAAATGCTAGCTATAGTACCAAATAAGCATGCCAGGTCAACTCAACCACAATAGATGCCACTATCTGCAAAATGGCACAAGAGATATGGTCATGTCAACTTCAAGTACTTGTCAGATCTCAGGAATCAGAATATGGCAATTGGGATTCCGAAGCTAATGCTGCTTCGGCAAACAAAAGCGAACCAACTTTGTCAAAAGTACCTCTTGTGCACGAGGTATTCTTGATTTGATACATACAGATGTATGGGGTTATGCCCAGACCCCCAGCATCAATGGTTCACTTTACTACTTGACTTTCATCGATGACTACAGTAGATATTGTTGGGTCTACCACTACAAGGCATAGGCCATTTTCCGATGGAAATACCGACGCTTTTTACATTAAAAAATTTTTTTTCACGGGCGCAAAGGTCGCTATAAAAGTCGTTAAAATCATCGAAAAAGGAGCGTCGCTATAAACCGTCGCTATATAGCGACACTGTTAATCGTCGCTATATAGAGACGATGAGAAACGTCGCTATATAGCGACACTGTTAATCGTCGCTATATAGCGACACTGGTAAACATCGCTATATAGCGATGATTAACAGAAGTAAAAAAAAAGGGTTAGTGGGGCTAAACAGGGCTTCCTTTTGGCCCTGTTTAGCCCCACTAATCCTTTTTTTTTTTTTGTAATTACAAAAGAAAGTTTTTTATAACAAAATTTCCCTTGCTTGCAGGGTGATACAAAATTGTTCTTGTGAACGATGAGGAAGAAATGCATATACATATACAACTGTGTTGTAACAAAATTACCCAGTGAAAGGGCGATACAAAATTGCTCAAACGAGCGGATATACAAAATGCTACTACCACTACTCATCCGAATCCGAATCCGAATCGTCTTGTTGGCCTGATCCTTGGTCCTCGACACCTGCGTCTTCTCCCTCGTCCTCGACACCTGCATCTTCTCCCTCGTCCTCGGCACCTGCGTCCGATCCTTGCCCCTGTTGATCGCTCGTCTCTGATGATGGGACGCTTGAGCTTTGACCCTAAGAGTGAACCATATAAATCGAAAATTAGATTGGAACTTAAATTAAAAAGTGATATTATAAGTAGGAGTAAACTTATATCGTGCGAGCAGCCACCTCAGCCCAATCGACTGTCGCTCCCATTGCCTCTTGCTCAATGAACCACGGCTTTGTTCCTATCCGAAATGCGCGCCACGTCTCTGCATCCGTAGGAAGACGACCCATCGCAGCTTGCTATGGATCCAATTTACGAGAGTTAGAGTTAGCTAAAGTGCATGTAATATGTAAGTAAAACAAATAGTACAATACATTAAATGGGAAGAAGTAGACTTACCACGGTTGCCTCGAATGCATACCGTCCGCCTGCACCAAAGTGCGAAGTACCTACGACGTCTAGCCATCTCTTCGCAGTCCTCCTCTGACCCTCGAACATTTCGGTATGGTCCCTATGTTGCTTCTTGAAGTACTTCCAATCAGCTTTGTCTGCCCAGCTGGGTTTAGCCAACCCCTTTGTAATGGAAGTACGCAAGGTTGATCTGCGATGCTTTAGGACCAAACCCATGCGCTCGAGCATATAATTGTTATTAAACTCCACATTTGGTGGATTAGGGTATCTTTGTTTTAACTCATCGATCACCACCTGCTTCTTTTGGGCATCTTGATACCGCCAATCGATATTTATGCCGCTCTTGAAGTGATGACTCATCAACCTCCTCATGGCGGCCATCACTGCTTTGCCCTTTTTGTCTTCTATTATCTCTTTGGTAGATGTGATTTGATAGGAGAGATCCCCTGATGAGTAAGGGGGACTGACGGTAGCAGAGTCTGAAGGAGTGGAAGCTGCGCGACCGCTTCCGGATCGAGGAGTAGCTGTGGGAGTAGGAGAGGGAAAGGGACCTGACTGATACTGTGTCTCCGGACCAAGTGGAGACCTAAAGGAGCGTGAGTGTGCTGACTCGTCTACATCTCCTGAGTCAGCACAACATGAGCCACCCATCCTACTCTTCCTTCCCTTGTGGGAGGCATGCACAGGTGATGATCCCGCGGTCGAAGGGGCGCGAGGGGATGGCTGGGCAGTACGTCCACCCGTCGGTGTAGGGGAAGGAATTGCGGAGGTCCTCTGAGAGAGCAAAGAGAAGAATCTCGCTGCCTCCTCATCGCTCATCTGTGCTACAAACTCGTCGAGAGTCCCGACAAAGCCATGTGCAGCTAGCAAAGGAGTCCCCTGAGGGGTAGTCACAGTGCTACGTGGAAGAGGGGTCGGACCAGGGGTAGTCACAGTGCTAGGACCAAGAGGAGTCAGAGGGGTAGTCCTCGGGGTAGTCGCCTGAGAGGATCAAAGTCCTCTGGAGCATATAGATCGTGAGCTCTCCTCTTGCAAGGCTGTCCGTACTCGTCGGATGAGCGACGTGATCCCATGTCTAACATAGACACAAACACGAAAACAGAAAACAAAAAACAAACATGAGCATTCTCATAGGCATAGGCATAGGCAAGAAGAAAGAAGAGGGAAAGGAAAGAGGGAAAGAAGAGGGAAAGATAAGAGGGAAAGAAGATGTAAAGGAAAGAAAAGAATGAGAATGAGAAAATAGAGAATGAGAGAAGGGGGAAATAGAGAAGGGGAAAGAGATGAGGGAAAATAGAGAAGGAGAGAAGGGGGAAATGAGAGAAGGGGGAAATAGAGTGGGAAATAGAGAATGAGCTTATGCAGAAATAGAGAATGAGCTTATGCTTCTCTCATTCTCTATTTCTGCATAAGCTCACGCATAAGCATGAGCTTATGCGGAAACTTAAGCATAAGCTCATGCTCATGCATGAGCATAAGCATGAGCTTATGCTTAAGCATAGGCATCAGAAATAGAGAAGAAGCTTATGCATAAAATAGAGAATGAGTTTCCGCATGCTTATGCTCATGCAGAAAAAGAGAAGGAGCTTATGCAAAAAAAGAGAAGGAGAGAAGCTTATGCAGAAACTCATTCTCTATTTCCGCATAAGCTCCTTCTCTTTTTCCGCATGAGTTTATGCTTATGCTCATGGGTGAGCATGAGCTTATGCTCATGTTTCCGCATATGCAGAAATAGAGAATGAGAGAAGCATAAGCTTCTCTCATTCTCTATTTCTGCATATGCTCACGCAAAAGCTTATTTCATTCTCTATTTCCGCATAAGCTTTTCTCGTTCTCTATTTCCGCATAAGCTTCTCTAATTCTCTATTTCCGCATAAGCTTCTTATGTGGAAAAAGAGAAGGAGCTTATGCGGAAATAGAGAAGGAGCTTATGCATAAAAAGAGAAGGAGGAGCTTATGCGGAAAAAGAGAAGGAGCTTATGCATAAAAAGAGAAGGAGCTTATGCGGAAATAGAGAATGAGAGAAGCATAAGCTTCTCTCATTCTCTATTTCCGCATAAACTTATGCGGAAACTTAAGCATAAGCTCATGCTTATGCTCATGCAAAAAAAGAGAAGGAGCTTATGCTCATGCGGAAATACAGAAGGAGCTTATGCGGAAAAAGAGAAGGAGCTTATGCGGAAACTTACGCATAAGCTCATGCTCATGCATGAGCATAAGCATGAGCTTATGCTTATGCTTACGCTTAAGCATAAGCATAAGCATAAGCTCATGCTTATGCTCATGCGGAAAAAGAGGAGGAGCTTATGCTCATGCGGAAAAAGAGAAAGAGCTTATGCGGAAACTTACGCATAAGCTCATGCTTATGCTCATGTGGAAATAGAGAAGGAGCTTATGCTCATGCGGAAAAAGAGAAAGAGCTTATGCGGAAAAAAAGAATGAGAGAAGCATAAGCTTCTCTCATTCTCTATTTCCGCATAAGCTTATGCGGAAACTTACGCATAAGCTCATGCTCATGCATGAGCATAAGCATGAGCTTATGCTCATGCGGAAAAAGAGAAGGAGCTTATGCTCATGCGGCAAAAGAGAAAGAGCTTATGCGGAAACTTAAGCATAAGCTCATGCTCATGCATGAGCATAAGCATAAGCATAAGCATAAGCTCATGCTTATGCTCATGCAGAAAAAGAGAAGGAGCTTATGCTCATGCGGAAAAAGAGAAGGAGCTTATGCTCATGTGGAAAAAGAGAAGGAGCTTATGTGGAAAAAGAGAATGAGAGAGGCATAAGCTTCTCTCATTCTCTATTTCTGCATAAGCTTATGCAAAAACTTACGCATAAGCTCATGCTCATGCATGAGCATAAGCTCATGCTTATGCTCATGCGGAAATAGAGAAGGAGCTTATGCTCATACAGAAAAAGAGAAAGAGCTTATGCGGAAAAAGAGAATGAGAGAAGCATAAGCTTCTCTCATTCTCTATTTCCGCATAAGCTTATGCGGAAACTTATGCATAAGCTCATGCTCATGCGGAAAAAGAGAAGGAGCTTATGCTCATGCGGAAATAGAGAAGGAGCTTATGCGGAAACTTACGCATAAGCTCATGCTCATGCATGAGCATAAGCATGAGCTTATGCTTATGCTTATGCTTAAGCATAAGCATAGGCATAAGCTCATGCTTATGCTCATGCGGAAATAGAGAAGGAGCTTATGCTCATGCGGAAAAAGAGAAAGAGCTTATGCGGAAAAAGAGAATGAGAGAAGCATAAGCTTCTCTCATTCTCTATTTCCACATAAGCTTATGCGGAAACTTACGCATAAGCTCATGCTCATGCATGAGCATAAGCTCATGCTTATGCTCATGCGGAAATAGAGAAGGAGCTTATGCGGAAAAAGAGAAAGAGCTTATGCGGAAATAGAGAATGAGAGAAGCATAAGCTTCTCTCATTCTCTATTTCCGCATAAGCTTATGCGAAAACTTATGCATAATCTCATGCTCATGCGGAAATAGAGAAGGAGCTTATGCTCATGCGGAAAAAGAGAAAGAGCTTATGCGGAAAAAGAGAATGAGAGAAGCATAAGCTTCTCTCATTCTCTGTTTCCGCATAAGCTTATGCGGAAACTTACGCATAAGCTCATGCTCATGCATGAGCATAAGCATATGCTTAAGCATAAGCTCATGCTTATGCTCATGCGAAAATAGAGAAGGAGCTTATGCGGAAAAAGAGAAAGAGCTTATGCAGAAACTTACGCATAAGCTCATGCTCATGCATGAGCATAAGCATGAGCTTATGCTCATGTTATGCTTAAGCATAAGCATAAGCATAAGCTCATGCTTATGCTCATGTGGAAATAGAGAAGGAGCTTATGCTCATGCGGAAAAAGAGAAAGAGTTTATGCGGAAAAAGAGAATGAGAGAAGCATAAGCTTCTCTCATTCTCTATTTCCACATAAGCTTATGCGGAAACTTACGCATAAGCTCATGCTCATGCGGAAATAGAGAAGGAGCTTATGCTCATGCGGAAAAAGAGAAAGAGCTTATGCGGAAAAAGAGAATGAGAGAAGCATAAACTTCTCTCACTCTCTATTTCCGCATAAGCTTATGCGGAAACTTACGCATAAGCTCATGCTCATGCATGAGCATAAGCTCATGCTTATGCTCATGCGGAAATAGAGAAGGAGCTTATGCTCATGCGGAAAAAGAGAAAGAGCTTATGCAGAAAAAGAGAATGAGAGAAGCATAAGCTTCTCTCATTCTCTATTTCCGCATAAGCTTATGCGGAAAAAGAGAAAGAGCTTATGCGAAAAAAGAGCTTATGCGAATGAGAGAAGGGGGAAATAGAGAAGGGGGAATGAGAGAAGCATAAGCATAAGAGAATAAGAGGGAAAGGAAATAGAGAATAAGAGGGAAAGGAAAGAGAGAAGGGAAAAGAGAGAGGGGGAAATAGAGAAGGGGGAAAGAGAGAATAAGAGAAGAGGGAAAAAAGAGAAGGGGGAAAAATGAGAAAAAGAGAAGGGGGAAGACGGAAAGAGAGAGAGGGGAAGAGAGGGTTCCTACGCCCATCACTGCAGCTGGCGCTAGCTGCAGGCCAATGCAAATAACAAAAATATTAAATCGAAAGAAGAGGAAGCACTTACCTGTAAAAGTATGTCCCGCTCGGTGTAGTGGACTGGCCCCACAAAAGAGAGAGTATGTCCCGCTCGGTGTAGTGGACTGGCCCTACAAAAGAGAGAAAACAAACCATTTTTTCAAATAAGATGTTAGGGGAAAGAGGAGATCACAAAAGCAACTTCTTGAAAGGAGACAAGGAAAGAGAAGATTAAGGAGACAAGGAAAGGAGGAGATTGAGGGGACAAGGAGAAAGAGAAGGAAGAGAAATACAGGAAGAAGAGGTGAGTTTTCTTTCTTTCTTTCTTGAAATCTCGTTTTTTGTTTCAATCCTTTCAAATCAAGCATGAAAACTAGTTTACAACTTTAGCAATACAAGTAGAAACACTCACAAAACCAAAGCTAACAAACAAACAACCTACATTGTTGAAACAAACTCACCTCTTGAAGAACTTTCTTTCTGGAAACCAAAGAGGGAAAAAGGAGAGAGAGGGAGTACAAGAGGTAGGAGAAGGGTGAGGAGTGGAAAATAGACTGGGAGGTTGCTTGGAATAGATGGGAGGTTGTCGAAAATAGGTGGGAGGAGATTTTGGGTTGCTTACTTGAGAGATTAGGAATGGATTGAGCAAAACGCCGTGTGTTTCGGCGTTTCAGGTTTTAACCCATATAGCGATGCTGTTTCGTCGCTATATAGCGACGGAACAGAGCGTCGCTATGTAGCGACGCTTACTGTTTATTTTTTTAGTATGGCCTCCAGTGAAGCTCAAACATGCTATGCTTATAATTGTCAATATCTCCTCTTACTATATAGGATTTTTTGTTTCAATCCTTACTATATAGCGACGTCATTCTTTTTATATGGCCTCAAGAGAAGCTCAAATTAAACATGCTATGCTTATAATTGTCAATATCTCCTCTTCATGCTTATGTTGTGGTTTTATAAGTGCAGATGGAAGGGACGAGTGGAAGCTCATCCGATGATGCGCCAACACCCGGGAGCACGAAGTGACTTACGGAGAGGTTATATTGTCATTGCACTCATTGCAAGCGAGAAGTACGACATCAACGTCGTATTATCATGCACCACTTGCGGATGTATGGGGAGGAGTCGGAACCAGTACCCCCCGTTGGTGTTGCACATGTTGATGGATCATCGGTAAGTCAAAGCTATTTAAGTTCGCAATCTTATTGTATACCCGGAAATAGAAGATCTTCTATTTACACGAATGAGCTTATGACAGGATGAGGAGGGTGATGAGGGTACACATATACCTTCTCACTTTCAACAAGACTATAGTCTCCCGGATGACGCCGAGGGTATGGTCGACATGATGGATTCCATTTTTAGGGGCACTACATCCCACGTACACGTGATGTCAGAGTCTGAGGTGAAAATGCGAGAGTTGCAATCAACACAATTGTACGAGGGTGCTAGGATGCCTAAACTACGTGCTTGTCTCTCAATCTTGAATCTACAACTACAGTATGGGTGGTCGGATACAAGTGTCTCGGCCTTAATGAGGTTAGCCCTTGCATTAATTTGACTCATTATTTGGATATTGTTTGTTTTGAGAATCATCATTTGGATAGTGTCTTTGTCATAGGTTGCTCCAGAAGATGTTGCCTGCACCAAATACCATGCCCGCATCAAGAGATGAAGCGAAAAAGATGCTAACAATGGTGGGTATGGATTATGATACCATCCATGCTTGCCTTAATGATTGTATTCTCTTTCGTCGTGAGCATGGAGATTTGGCTAGTTGTCCAAAGTGTGGGGAACAACGATATAGAGATGACTTGCAGGGTGAGAGGATACTGGTAAAGGTCTTAAGACACTTTCCCATCATTGCAAGAATACAACACATGTTTCGATACAAATCCATAGCGGAGTTGATGACATGGCATGTATCTCATCGGTCCACTGATCACACATTGAGGATTCCCGCAGATTGTGCATCTTGGAAGCACATAGATAATCAGTGGCCGAACTTTGCGAGAGAGCCACGCAACTTACATCTTGGGCTAGCCATGGACGGCGTGAATCCTTTCGGGTTACGCTCGACATCTTGGTCAACATGGCCCATAGTCGTGGTGAATTACAATATCCCAGCATGGCTAACAATAAAAAAGGGACACCTCATGCTTGCACTACTTGTGCCAGGAAAGTACAAGGCAAAAAACATGGACGTGTACATGGCACCTTTGATAGAGGAGTTACAGATATTATGGAGAAGAGTGCAGGTCTTTGATATTTCCAGAGCTCCTAGGCATACCAATGATATTTTGGTCAGGGGTATCTTGATGTGGACCATGCATGATGACTACCCAGGATATGGAGAGTGCGCAGGTACGTGGTTATGTCTTTACATGTACAATGAGGGATTATGCTTTTTTTACTCTCTTTTGCATGCATGTCTTGTACTAACATATTCATGCACGCGTGCAAGACTTGTTACAAGTGGGTACCATGCTTGTCCTGTTTGTGGACCCGCTCTGAAATCGCTTGCACGCTACTCCAAACATATGAGAAAAAATGTTTATGAAGGTCATGCTCGATACCTTCCGCTCGACCATCTCGCACGTGGAGGTCAGCTTGATCCACCACCATCATATTTGAAAGCAAGTGATTGGATTCAAGCTTGGAGGGAGAATGGAGAGGAACCTCCTCCTGGTATGAAGAGGCTATCGATCTTTCATGAGCTTCCTTATTGGGGTCAGTTACAAATCAATCATCTCTTAGATCCCATGCATATCATCCCATGCATATCTTTAAGAATGTGGGGGCTACCATTTGGGCACACTTGGTTGGTTCCAAGGACTCGAGAGGAGTGCAGGAAGACTTGCGTGCTATGAATAGGATGTCTCGTTTGTGGCCCCAAGTGCATGCTTCAGGAAAAGTTGTCCTCCCGAAAGCAACGTGGATCCTCTCTACGAGGGAGGAGGCAGTGATCAAGGCAGACATTGCCTCTTTTCAAAGACCGACAGGGTACATGCGTTGCTTGAAAGGAGCATTTTCAAAGGACAATAAGCTTAGTGGCCTCAAGTCCCATGATTGGCACAAGGTCTTACAGGTATTCTAAGTAGAATTAGTGTACCAATAATAGTGATGCATTAGCGTAATTATTATTATGTTATATTGTTGACATGATTTCATTGTTGCTTTGATAGTTCATCCTTCCAATTACAATAATAGGGTGCTTACAAGAAGATGTTAGAAATGCTATATTCAAGATCTGTGGTATTGTGAGGTATGCTTACTATCAATTCGCATTATGTATTTTCTTCATGGACATGTGAAATAGGTGGATATCTCAAATATCTTACATATGCATGGACATGTGAAATAGGTGGATATCTCAAAAAGAGATCTCTATATCGAGCATCGAGAAGGCTAGGGTGGAATCCATCGAAGCCATATGCTTGCTTGAGAAGCACTTTCCCTCAAGCATTATGACAACTCAAGTCCACTTGCTTGTGCACATAGTTGATGAGGTGGCTATAGCAGGTACCGTTCATAATCGATGGATGTTTTTTCTCGAGCAGTTTATGAAAACTTTAAAGGGGTTTGTAAGACAAAGAGCAAGACCAGAAGCAAGCATGGTAGAGGGATGGCTTGTGCAAGAGTCATTAGTATATATCATAGAGTTTCTTGCATCCACGGATCCTGATATGCCGCAAGCTTGGCACAACAAGGATGATGATCGCATCATTGGCGAGGTTCCCCAAGGAAAAGGGATTGAAAGAAAGATGAGCGAAGAGCAAATGGAGAAATTCAATAAGTTTTGTATCCTCAATAGCCCTGAGATGCAGAAGTGGATTGAGAGATATGAAGTGGCCAAAGCAGAAAGAATAAATGCAAGGACAAGATTCAGAGTAATGTAAAGACGATCACAACCATATCCACGAGATCTGGCTCTTCTCCCTACTCACATGTCACTTGATTGGCTACAACTAGCTGTACGTAAAGCCGAACATGATGGAGAGACAATAAATGAGCGCGAGCGGGAGTTATCATCTAGATGTATGGTGCATGTAAGTTTCTTATCTCTTGACGTAATTAAGTAATTATTTATGGCAATATATGCTATAAAATAGGTGCATCTTCATTGTTTTAATGATGCTCTTTTACAGTACAAAAAGTACAGTGCATTATGGTCATATGGATGACATTTTCGCGTGGAACACATCGATTCAAAGAGAGTCACGTATGATTGTGGAGTCATGGCTAACTTCACACAAGATAGCCGAGCAAGTGCTTCGGATACCAATCTTCTCTCCTCACAGTTGGATTATTGTGGAACCATACGCGACATCTATGAAATTGATTTCAGACGATTTACTATTTTCATTCTTGATGTAAAATGGTTTAGAACTACTTACAAAGGTCCCCATGCGACAGTGAGAAAAGATAGTAGCGGTCTCTTTGCAATAGACTCCACCAAACATTGGATCGATGAAAGTGATACTTTTGTTCTTCCCGAGCACTGTGAGCAGGTGCATACTAATGATTTAATTAGTCGAAGCTTTCGTTTTTTAAGTCCATTGATATATATATAATTGACGACATTTGGCACGTGATTTTTCATCTTCAATATAGGTAGTTTTTCATCCGGATCGTTCTGATCCAAGATGGTGGTACATGATCCAAGTTGCACCACAAAGTAAGCAGATTTTTGAAGATCGAGACGTGGATATGGAGATGCCACTACCAATGCCGGATCCAATTGATGAATCTAGCGAAGAAGATGTAGATCACCATATGAGGCAAGAGGAAGATGCGCATAATGACATCGGACGGGAGGAGGATGGAGATCACGATATTGACGAGGAAGACAACAATCATCAAGATCAATCACCACACTTAAGCTTTATTGAAGAAGATGATCAAATACTTTTAGTTGAACGTATGATACTAGAGTACGATGATGATATAGGAGATCAACTCGGTATAGAGCTGGAGATAGACTTGCTTGGCACCTTAGACTTGGCTCAAGATGAAACAGTTGATGTAAATGCTCTTATTTGATTTTTCTCATCTCAAACTTAGACATGAATATATGAGCTTCAAAGGCTTGATGTACATGCTCTCATTTTTTAATTCTCTATGAGCTCAAACATGTATGAAAATTTAAAAAATTTTGTCATTGGAAAAAAATAATTTTTAAGGCCTAAAAAAAAAAAAAAACCTCTCTGTAAAACGTCGCTATAATATTTTGTCTCAGTGTCGCTATATAGCGACTTTTTAAAGTCGCTATATAGCGACTTTTTAAAGTCGCTATATAGCGACTTTTGGCAACGTCGCTATATAGCAACTTTTGGCAAAAGTCGCTATATAGCGACGATTTGCGAAACCCGATTTTTATACCGACGATTAACGCTAAGCGGGCGCTAATCGTCGGTACGTAAACGTCGCAATAGGATGCGTGTGTAGTAGTGTACTTTCTGAAAGAGAAATCTGAAGTGTTTTTCAGATTTCAAGAATTCAAAGCCATGGTAGAAAACCAGACAGGTAGAAGGATCAAGGTCATGAGATCAAATAGAGGAGATGAATACATGTCTTCAGCATTCATGAACTTTTGCAGAGATCATGGCATTCGAAGACAATTCACATGTGCAGATACTCCTCAGCAGAATGCAAGAGCTAAAAGGATGAATGGGACTTTAGTAGACAGTGCTAGAGCAATGCTTAGTGAAAAGCATCTTTCGAATCAGTATTGGGCAGAAGCAATAGCCACTGCAAACTATTTGCTTAATCGGCTTCCTACCGAACCGATATAGGGTATGACTCCTTATGAAGCGTTCACTCGACACAAGCCACACATTGGGCATCTCTGCATATTTGGTTGCATAGCATATGCCCACATACATGATGATCATCGCACGAAATTGGATGCAGTCACGCACATGCATCATGGTTGGCTATAGTGAAGAAAGCAAAGCATACAAGTTGTATGGTCGCATCAACCACAAGGTCATTATCTCCAGAGATGTAATCTTTGATGAGGAATCAGAATGGAAAACCTCACCTACACAGGAGATAGAAGCATCAACTTCATAGTCATCTATAGAACAGGTTGCTCAAGAAGTTGCTCAAGAAGAGCAAGAATTACTAGCAACACCCCAAGCAGAGCCACAGCAGCTCAGACGCTCTAGTAGGGAAAGAGACCTCCAACCAGATTGAGATATGCTCAGAAAGGCAAAGCAATTCACATAGAAACCACCAACTATGCTCTTATGACTACCATCATGGCTACAGAAGAGCCAGTGTACTTTGAAGATGCAGTAGACAAGCCAGAATGGCAAACTTCTATGAATGAAGAAATGGATTCTTTGTATAAGAATAATTGGGAATTATGCGATCTTCCACCAGGAAAGAAGGCCATAGCATACAAATGGGTATACAAAGTGAAGTACAATCCAAAGGGAAGTATTCAAAGATACAAAGCCAGACTAGTTGCAAAAGGATTTGCAGAGCACTATGGTCAGGACTATGATGAGACATGCTCTAGTAGCAAAGATGGATTCCATACGGTTCTTGATATCACTAGCGACACTCAGCAAATGGAATGTGTACCACTTCGATGTCAAGAATGCATTTCTGAATGGTTATCTAGACAAGGAAGTCTACATGCAACAACCAGTAGGTTATGTTTGACCAGGAAAAGGGAATAAGGTTTGCCATCTCAAGAAAAGTCTCTACAGCTTAAAGCAAGCACCCAGAAGTTGGTACAGCAGAATTGACAAGTATTTTGCTGATCTGGGATACATGAAATCCAATGCATATCATACTCTCTACTACAAAGTTCAAGGGGAAGACATTACTATTACACTTTTGTACGTAGATGATTTGATTGTGACAGGAAGCAAGGACAGCTTCATCAGAAAATTGAAACAAGACTTATCTACAGAGTTCGACATGAACGAATCTTGGACTTGTGCACTATTTTCTTGGAATTGAGTTCTTGAGAGATTCAAATAGCACATTCATGAGTCAACTCAAGTATGTTGACAATCTCTTGAAGAAGTTTCATATGGCAGATTGCAAGATTGAAGCCACTCCCATGGAACAGAGTTTGAAACTACTAAAGATTCAGAAAAGCCTACAGTCAATGACATGTACTACAGGCAACTAATCAAATCTCTTATATATCTGACAATCACACAGCTAGATATTTGTTATGTATCGTGGCATGCATGCAGAATACCTCGATCGAGGTAGAGAAACCCTAATTTTTCTTATAAAAGGAGAGCGACCCCCCTCATTCCGCATACCTCGATCGAGCTCCTCCTCATCCACCGATTTCGGATTTGCGGGACGTCGACGGAATTGCGCGAGTGACGGAGAGCCACCAACGGACATCGACGGAGATGGACGGAGCGGGAGAGTCCAGGTAGGGTTTTTTTTATGTAGCATTTTCTTTTTGGTAAAATTTAATTAAATTTTAGTTTATAATAAAAATTATAAAAAATTTCTAAATTTCAAATGCATTTTAATGTTTTTTTGAAATTTATGAATTACGACCTTTTTTATTTAAAATGTGAAAATGATTTTTTTTTTTAAAATAGAGCTATTTTTATTAAATAAAAAAACGTTCATAGGAATAATTATGAAATATTTATAAATTTGAAATGCATTTGTAAATTTTTTTTAAAATTTTGAATTACGACATTTATAATTTAAAATGTGAAAATTTTAAATTTAAAAAACGTTTAATGAGGCATTTTTTATTCAAAATGTGAAAATGTAAAAATTCTGTTTTTTAAAATCATCTTTGAAAAAAAAGAGATTTAATTTATTTATAAAAAAAACGTTTAAATTTTAGTTCATAGGAATAATTATAAAATATTTCAAATTTCAAATGCATTTTAAATTTTTATTTAAAATGTGAAAATGTAAAAATAAGGTTTTTAAAAATCATCTTTGGAAAAAAAGAGATTAAAGTTATTTTTTTTAATTAGAGCTATTTTTATTGAAATAAAAAACGTTTAAATCTTAGTTTATAGGAATAATTATAAAATATTTTTAAAATTGAAATGCATTTGAAAGTTTTTCTAAATTATTTTTGGAATTACGTAATTATTTATTTAAAACGTGAAAATGTAAATATTTTGTTTTTAAAATCATCTTTAAAAAAAAAGAGATTAAAGTTATTTTTTAAATTAGTGCTATTTTTATTTAAATAAAGAAACGTTTAAATTTTAGTTTATAGGAATAATTATAAAATATTTCTAAATTTGAAATGCATTTTAAAGTTTTTTTAATTATTTTTAGAATTACGTAATTTTTTATTTAAAGCCTGAAAATATTTATATTTTGTTTTTTAAAATCATCTTTTAAAAAAAAGAGATTAAAGATATTTTTTTTATTAGTATTATTTATATTTAAATAAAAAACGTTTAAATTTTATTTTTAAAAATGATCTTTAAAAAAAAAGAAAATAAGAGTCTAAGTTAGTGAAGTTTGTATTTAAATGTCAAAAAGTATATAATTTGTTTTTTAAAATAATCTATTAAAAAAAATTTATAAGTGAAGTTTACAAATTACTAATGTTTTGAATTTAATATAACGTTTAAATTTTGTTTTTAGAAATCATGTATCAAGAACAAGAAAATAAGAATTTTGTTAAAATAAGAAAATCATGTATTAAAAACAAGAAAACAAGAAAACAAGAACAAGAAAAAGAGAGATTAAAGTAGGTTCTATGCTATCTTTGAAATTGGTGCTATTTTTATTTAAATAAAAAAACGTTTAAATTTTAGTCTTCAAAACCATCTTTTAAAAAATCATCGTTTATGTGGAATATTATAGATTATATAGTTGGTTAAGAGTTGTTTCATAATTTAGGTAGAGTAAGTAGGCTGTATAAAACACCACATGGGCATTATCCCTAAAACACCACACCACATGGGCAAAGACCCCAACACTAGAGTGGTTAGATGCATAAGCATATGGCTAATTGGATCTTGTAAATGCACCAGCGCATCGAAAACACATACGTAATTTATGATTGTCCAAAGGTCTCCTCTCTCCCCAAGCATGGGAACCAAGTGATGATCTATAGGAATGGCCACTAGTTGAGGTGGATTGCCCAACCAAAATAGATAATATTAAAAAGGCTTAGTTATTTTCTCAAAGTTCTCGCTTTAAAAGGTCTGTAGTGTGAACTCGCTCTCTTTTTTAATGTGTAGTCCGAGAAATACTAGATGCGCCTTGCTTGTGTATCGTTCAAAGTAATGTATTAGGTATCCTTCTATCTCCTCCATATCTATTGCAAACCCAAGGCAGTAAAGCATTCAAAGAAGGTCTTATTAACCAAACCTCTCCACTATCTGTCCTTAGTATAGGGGCCATAAGTGGACAATGTGTTTCTTACACCACATGTGGAAAAGTTTCATATTGGATAAAAAGTGAAAAAAGGGAAACATATAAGGAAAAAATATTTGAGACATCTAAGTTTAAAAATGCAACAACTAGAGTTTGAAAAAATTCTAATCAAAATTAAGAATTATTAATAATATTGATTAATATTGAGCCACACATTTGGCCCATCTACCAGTAGGTGCATAGGATGATCCGAACGACATCCTACCTCATCAAGGAGTACGTACAAATAGTTTTCATTACATAAATAGATTATAAGTCATATTGAATAGAATATTATTTTTATTACCCAAATAGAATATTAACTTCCATGTGTTTTTTTTATGCATGCGCCAGCTAGCGCACAGGTTCTAGCACCACTATTCGTATGCAGAGATAGAGATGCTGAGAGCTGAGATGAGGGCACTGCAGGATGCTAGGGCACCCCCTCACTTGGTTGCGAGTCTAGATTTAGTTATTGAGGCTCTGGGTCGATTGGACACAGTTGAGGATGTTGTGGATAGCTTTCAGGCACAGGCTGAGGCGGAGATCACTAGTGGTGGCTTGGATTGGAGAGCCATTCGACAATTGTTTGAGCATGAGTCACATCACAAGTAGGCCTTGGAGGATATGTTTTGGGATGGTCACACCGAGGCGATGCGACCACGATCAGGGCTCCCCTTGCATATTTTACGTTGTAGGCACCCCATCATAGCAGCACACATTTATCCGAGATATCTCGCTACGAATGGTGGTCGATTGCCTCACAACCGTCAGATAGCCAGGTCGTTTGCCATGCATCTATACGCTGAGTTTGTGCTTGGTCATCGGGTGGACTACCTCAGCACCCGTCCAGGATCAGGAGCAGGACGTGGTAGGATGGGGCATCAGGAGCATCAGATTGCAGGTGTTTGGCGTCGACGCGAGGCACCAGAGTTGCACACCATCCTTGCACCGGCATTGCGAGCAGTGGGAGGACAGATTAGGGGGGATGTTCATTCAGTGGCATCATCCTTGTAGCACATGGTCTCTGCCCTATCGAGATCTATTGCGATCCCACCTCCCCCACCTCGATCATCGATGGAGCCTCCCACATCTACACCACCTCCCACATCTACACCACCTTAGCACGACTTGGAGACTCGAGACACACGAATTACAGAGTTGGAGGCATTGTTGGCCGAGTCTACGGATGAGGTTAGTTATTTTGATTATGTTAGTTTATTTTTTTGTAGCGTGTTTTGAACTGAAGTTTTTTGGTTAATTCTCACCATGTACGTGACATGTTTGCATTGCAGGCACATCTATTGCATCAGGAGATGGAGTCTCGCGTACGACTATTGCAGACAGATTTGGAGGAGCAGAGGATTCGGACACGCATAGCATACCATTGTGCAGAGCACTATATTTTGCAGTTGAGGCATATTAGTCGTGATCCACCTCGCCATAGGATCGACCCCAGCGTGGCCCTATACCCCGCTCCTCCTGTAGATGTGCCAACTAGGACACCATAGACGCAGCCGTCATAGCCAGGCTTCCTACTACCACTTGCGTCCTTTGCCACGAGGAGTTTGACACCGTAGGGTGGTTTGGACTAGGGTGCAGCCACATCGCACATCTCCATTGCATGACCCGCCACATGGTGGCACAATCAGTGTGCCCTGTATGCTTTGCTGACATTGATGTGGCCACATACAGAGGACTAGGCATGGATGATCTATATCTTGGTCATCGTCAGGCCGTTGATCCATTTGCCCACGTAGTCTTGACAGAGCACTACAGGGAGGAGGCACAGAGAGCGTTGCTGATGCAAGAGGGTGCTGATACATCGGTGGTTGTAGCATGCATTCCACGATGCTTTTCGTATGGTGATTTCATGCCAGGTGACGAGGCATGAGCAAAGGAGGCATGCCGGATTGAGCGAGAGGCAGTACTGCAAACATCATTGTAGTAGTGGGTGGAGCAGCAGCTAGGGCGGGGCCGAGACCAGCGTCTTCTACATGTAGAGATGATTACTTGCGCTAGATTTGAGGCACGAGTATTCACAGATGCACGGCTATGGGAGCTGAGATGCGCGTACATAGAGGAGGCGAGGGAGGCAGAGATGGCAGCGGTGGCGTGTGCAGCATGCCCTCCTCTTCATTAGGATGAGGCTGGCCCATCTCATGTAGGTGATGAGGCTGGCCCATCTGAGCCAGTTTTGCCTGAGGGCACACAGCGGACGGTTGGGCAGCGGGTCATACAGGAGCCACGTCAGCGTTCCACTAGAGGATCATATGTAGAGCTATCAGATTCGGATTCAGATTGATTATTTAGGCTTCACACGTTTCTTGTATAGGGATGCACTTCTGCAGCATGATGATGATGATGTACAGATTCATTTTGGTACTTTCATGATATTGTTCCCACTTTTATGATGTATGAGCATTTTCGTACTTTCATGATGTTCTTCACACTTTGTTTATCTTAGTTTATAGTTTGTTTAAATGTAACATAAACATTTGAAATTAGGAGTATGATTTTGAATTTCGAATATCTCAATTCACACATCTAATACATAAGGTATTTAAAAAAGAATGCCATGTGAAGTAATTGTAAACATTAAGCATTGAAAAAGTGTTCAAGTTCCAACTTTATCATTTTGAATATCATATTGAATTTCGTATATATCAATGCTTGCAATTATTACACTAAACCTAAGAGCCGTGCGAAGTTTCATCCCCATGTGCATATTTAAAATTAAGAGTATGATTTTGAATTTCAAATATCTCAATTCACACATCTAATACATAATGTATTTTAAAAATAATCCCGTGTGTCATAATTGTAAACATTAAGCATTGAAAAGGTGCTTGCAAAAATGTATGCATTATACCTTCCACGTGGCGCAAACCAGATCAGTTGGAGACCAAATCTTGCATGGATGTACGTCTAGGGTAGCCTAAGAGGCGTGTGAAGTTTCGTCCCCAAGAGGGTTTAGGATTTAGGGTTCAGGGTTTAGGGTTTAGGGTTTAGTCGTGCTAGTAGGAATTGCTTCTACGTGATGCAAACCAAATCAGTTAGAGACCAAATCTTGCATGGATGTACGTCTAGGGTAGCCTAAGAGGCGTGTGAAGTTTCGTCCCCAACAGGGTTTAGGATTTAGGGTTCAGGGTTTAGGGTTTAGGGTTTAGTTGTGCTAGTAGGGATTGCTTCTACATGGCACAAACCAAATCAGTCGGAGACCAAATCTTGCATGGATGTACGTCTAGGGTAGCCTAAGAGGCGTGTGAAGTTTCGTCCCCAACAGGGTTTAGGATTTAGGGTTCAGGGTTTAGGGTTTAGGGTTTAGGGTTTAGTCGTGCTAGTAGGGATTGCTTCTACATGGCGCAAAACAAATCAGTTGGAGACCAAATCTTGCGTGGATGTACGTCTAGGGTAGCCTAAGAGGCGTGTGAAGTTTCGTCCCCAACAAGGAAGACTTGCGTGCTATGAATAGGATAGGCACGTAGAGCTCAAAACGACGATCACTAATTTTTTTTGGAGCAAGTGCAAATTCCTATTGGATTGCAAGTTACGCCTTGTCGAAGTTTTTTATGAAGAAGAGGGGTCCAATTGATGATGTGGTTCAAGGGTTCATATGTTGCATGTAGGATTGTGCTTACAAAGGGACTATGCTTGGGTGGCACCACTGATGGTGCAGCTTACATGGCAAGATGACTGGATGTACTGATTAGGCATTGATGACATGACACATGTGACATGGCATTGCCATGTTGCATGTTGACTATTCCAAATAGAGCAAAAGATATGTAGTCAAGTCTTTGTTCTTTCACTTACAAGGAACACTAAAGGAGATCGACGAGTAGTTTTGTTCGCTCTTAGTTTGGATGGGGTCCTATGAAGAACTAACTAAGAAAACCAATTTCTAATGTCTTTGTGATGCTTGAATGAGATGCCTTTCATAGGAGGTCATAGAGCTGTGGCTCCGTTATATTTCGTGCTAGTTGTGTCCTGCTATAGTCTGCACTAGTCACTATTGATTACTATAGCATTTCAGTGCATTGTTGCTTATAGTAGCTAGTCTGCTTGTGTTGGTTGTTCGTAAATCCTCTTGTCCAATAGACATTGAAGGATGGTGTAGATTTTCTTGCTTAGAGTATTGTTGTATGCATTGAAGCCCACACTGCTTGAGTTGAGTCTGGCTACTGTAGAGGAGCCATAGGATAGCTTTAGAGTCACTATATGACTACTAGGTAGAAGAAGCATGGAGTAGGCTATAGATAGGGCTTTGTAGGAGTAGAGGACTAAAAAACTAGGAAGTAAACCTGAAATGGCTAGAGGAAGACATCTAATGTATCATGAAATGAGCCTTCTCTAAAAGCTCAAACTTGTCTCAAAGAATATGAAAGACCTTAGAAAGACTACTCCAATCTCTCAAGGAAATGGAATCCTAATCTTTCCAATCCGAAACGAAGATAGAATGAGTACCTCTGTCTCTCTCTCAGAAGATTATGAAGAAATCACTCTCTTTCAGAATGGGGAGATGAAAATTTCATAAGAACTCTCCTTTACAAAAACATCAAGAAATCAAGAAGGAACTCTCCAACTAAAAAACTAAAACTAACCTAGGAGAACTAATGGGCTCCTAAGGCATGCCTATAACTGATCTAGGAGACTAGACTTAAGCTCTGATACCATGACAAAACATGCACACCATAAGGTCTATGGAGTGCTCTAAGGTGGATAGAACCTGTGTGGAAACATGATGAAGAGAATGCTCATGACATGTACCTCAAGTCAATTAGGTTCCAAGATAGATTAGCTTGGACTCATAAACATAATCTTGAGTGAATGTGGATTTCTTCTATTGCAATGTGTGTTCTCAACAATACATGATAGGCCTCTTTTATAGAGAGTTCCCTTTGAATAGTCAACACTTGTGGGATCCTCTGATCCACATCTCTCCTTGTGGATATTAGGATTTAGGGTTTAGGGTTTAGGGTTTAGGGTTTAGGATTTAGGGTTTAGTCGTGCTAGTAGGGATTGCTTCTACGTGGCGCAAACCAAATCAGTTGGAGACCAAATCTTGCATGGATGTATGTCTAGGGTAGCCTAAGAGGCGTGTGATGTTTCGTCCCCAACAGGGTTTAGGATTTAGGCTTCAGGGTTTAGGGTTTAGGGTTTAGTCGTGCTAATAGGGATTGTAAAAATGTATGCATTTGTCCTTCCACATGGCACAAACCAGATCAGTTGGAGACTAAATCTTGCGTGGATGTACGTCTAGGTTAGCCTAAGAGGCATGTGAAGTTTCATCCCCAACAGGGTTTAGGGTTTAGGGTTCAGGGTTTAGGGTTTAGGGTTTAGTCGTGCTAGTAGGGATTGCTTGTACGTGGCGCAAACCAAATCAGTTGGAGACCAAATCTTGCATGGATGTACGTCTAGAGTAGCCTAAGAGGAGTGTGAAGTTTTGTCCCCAACAGGGTTTAGGATTTAGGGTTCAAGGTTTAGGGTTTAGGGTTTAGTCGTGCTAGTAGGGATTGTAAAAATGTACGCAGCTGTCCTTCCACTGGTGCATACCAAATCAGTTGGGCACCAAATCTTGTGTGGATGTATGTCTACGGTAGCCTAAGAGCCGTGCAAAGTTTAATCTCCAACAGATAAGTCCACATGCATATTTGGTTAGTACGTGCGCCATTTTTCACACGTAGTCGTGCTAGTAGGGATTGTAAAAATGTACACATTATACCTTCCACGTGGCGCATAGTAAGTTGGAGACCAAATCTTGCATGGATGTATGTCTAGGGTGGCCTAAGAGGCATGTGAAGTTTCATCCCCAACAGATAAGTCCACGTGCATATTTCATTAGTATGTGTGCCATTTTTCATACGTAGTCGTGCTAGTAGGGATTGTAAAAATGTACGCAACTGTCCTTCCATGTGGGGCATACCAAATCAGTTGGATACCAAATCTTGCGTGGATGTACGTCCAGGGTAGCCTAAGAGCCGTGTGAAGTTTCATCCCCAACAGATAAGTCCACGTGCATATTTCATTAGTATGTGTGCCATTTTTCATATGTAGTCGTGCTAGTAGGGATTGTAAAAATGTACGCAGCTGTCCTTCCACATGGCGCATACCAAATCAGTTGGGCACCAAATCTTGCGTGGATGTATGTCTATGGTAGCCTAAGAGCCGTGCAAAGTTTAATCTCCAACAGATAAGTCCACATGCATATTTGGTTAGTACGTGTGCCATTTTTCACACGTAGTCGTGCTAGTAGGGATTGTAAAAATGTACGCATTATACCTTCCACCTGGCGCATACCAAATAAGTTGGAGACCAAATCTTGCGTGGATGTATGTCTAGGGGGGGGCCTAAGAGTCGTGCGAAGTTTCATTCCCAACAGATAAGTCCACACGTGTATTTCGTTAGTACATGCGCCATAGCTTTGCCGCAATCGTGCTAGTAGGGATTGTAAAAATGTATGCATTGTACCTTCCACATGGCGCATACCAAATCAGTTCAGACCAAATCTCGCGTGGATGTATGTCTAGGGTGGCCTAAGAGTTGTGCAAAGTTTCATCCCCAACAAGTAAGTCCACACGCGTATTTCGTTAGTACTTGTGCGAATTTTCTTAGTCACGTTTTAAAATGTCCTAAAGCACAAAACAAATTACAACATTACTACTAATAAACAATTTTTTGTTTTACAAACACAACAAATCCCATTGAGAAGACATCGGACATCATGTAAAAAATAGAATCTAATACAATGATGTGTATGAACGTGTATACAGCCATCATAGTGAAATAAAAAAAATGAGTCCATGAAAATTACAATGGTACGGTCACACAGTGAGCCTATACATATCGAATACAAAAAAGTGTAATCAACTAGTGATACCCAATAAAATTCAATCTGATCAACTGATGATCCCAAAAAATATGATATGTAATGTGCTACTCCTCAGAATCAGCTCTCATGCCAATACTTACAAGTATGCTCTCGTGATCCGCCACTGCAAGGCACCATCGTGGAGTGGACGTCGCCTTGCGAGTGCGAACACGACTCAAAGTAATCTTGATCCCAACAACAAGATGAGAATACATGTATGCCTCCTGATCCGCCATGTTCTCCTGGAACTCAATATAGCGACCACGCCTCTGTATCTGCTGAAAATAGTGGCCACCTATGATCATGCTATGAGCATTGAAGTGCATCCCATGCCCATCCACTGTATCCTCATTCAGCACACTCTTCAACATAGAGCATCGCAACAAGTAATAATCCACACCTCTTCATTGCCCTCCGAAGCAATAACCACGAAGATATCACCAATACGCGAAATATCTGTAAGCTGGTCATAATCTCTAGAGGAACTAAATCCCGCATCCTGATCATCATGTACCTCCTCTCAAGGCTGGAAGGGAGAAAGCACTCGCCGTACCCATGGATCGGCCCATGGTATCATGGAGCACCCTCCCCAATCATCATCAATGCATGCAGAGCAAAAACATGCAAACCGTCGAGAAAAGATCGCGGGGTGAGACTCACCTAGGCTCCTGATGGAATGGAAATCAAGAGTGCCAGGCACAGAACGACAATCAAAAGGCCTAAACCGATCAAGACTCCCAATGTCCACGCACCAAAAATACCGGCTCACCACCCTATCGTCACGCGACTGAAACGAGGAGGTAGCACTAGTGGATAAGTGCTGGCTGCACCACTGCACCACATCATGTGCATCCTTGAAGCGATCGGCACTGTGATGCAATTGGTATCGATGCAAAGCACGCTTCATGCAAGCACCTACACCATCGTGCTCTCCCTTACCATGCCCTGTCTCGAAGTAGCTCCATGTAATCAGAATGCCTGTCTCATGATGCCATCTGCAGAACCAATAAAACTGTCTAGTGGATTTGAACTGACCACCGCAACCGTCTGACCAGATCCAGCGCCGTTGCCATGTGACACCATGATCCCTCAAGAAACTATCATGCAAAGTGAAGCAATGCTGAACAAAATGGGCATCATGCGATCGATCATAACTAATGTAGAAGTGATACTCTCGCACAATGACGCGTGAGTCCATGGTGCTATCAATGCCATCCACATGAGCCTGTGCATGACGATAGCTAATGTGCACAAATATAGCAACCTGCAATATGGCATTGAAAAAAAATATGACTATTGAAATAATTCAATATAATGAGGCGGGGAAAAAATCAATACTCAATCACACGTCACCTGTTCGGAGAAATAATACTCCGATTGGATCTCATGCTATGGTGCAAAGGTGTAATTCTCCGCAAAGTTCACCACTGAGACAACCACCCCTATAGGAAATGTCCTCAAACATGCACGAAACTGACGATCCTCCCATTTCACAGTGTGCGAGTGGCGTATGTAGCGGTACATCTTCCCTCGAAAACTGTCAATGAATACAACACGTGGTGTCTCCTTCCCCACAAGCTGCAACCTCCTCGACTGTGCACCACCATCTAATGTCAAGGTACAGTACTCATACTGCTGCCAACGAACCATCTGCACATCACAAGTATCTAGTGCAACTCGTGGCACTCTAGCAAAGTCACCACACAAAGTACACGTGCCTTCCACACAATCAAGGGAGTGGAATAAAGCATCACCATCTCGTGTACACAATATGGAATGAATGAAGTCACGAGGGCTAGTAGGAACCACTCCCCTATGACCATCAAGGGAACGGAATACGTCATACATCAATCCAAAATCCACATGGTAGTGACAACAGCATGTGTCACGCTCCTCAGAGCATCGCACAAACCATGGCCTGCATCGCTCAAATGACCTCTGCCCAATCTTGAACTCCGGGTGCGCCTCTACAAACTGAGTGTACAACTCAATCTGGGTACACTCCAAAAAACATGCACCATGCTCAATGTACACACCGCGTGACACTCTCTTCCACAATGCCTTCTTGAACACCGGGGATGCTCTGCAATGCTCCTCCCAAAACTATTGTATGAAGGACCTAGTGGAATCATCCAACAATCGATCGCTGCAAGGTGCACGACCACTTGAACCCCAAAGAGCATCAGTCTCACTAACCTCTAGACTCTGCCTCCTAATGATGCCTGCTCGCAATGTCCGCGGTGCAATCTGAAGAAGACGTGAAGCGGTACACACATGGCCTATCATATGAGGTCTACTAATGGCAGCCACAATAGCACGACGTGCTGCCAAGGCATCACTGGAGTTCCTATGCTTAATAGAAGCATAGGAACATCGAACACTGCTAAGGACCTCCCTAGATACAACCCTATCTTTACGTGCACCAAGACCAGCAAGCCTCCTACACTCTACCAAGTCAGGGTGATCAATTAGGGACGTGAGAAGAGAAGACTGCGAAGCTGGCGTGAGGTCACAAAAAAAAGACTGCACAATCTTGCTAGTACGATGACGGATAGTGGACTTCGGCAAGTCACATCGTGAAGCAACATTGCTGCTACAAGGTGGGGCAAGGGGATCAATGGGAGATGGTAGGGTGGATGGGGGAAGGGAGGCACCAAGCGGAGCGGGGGGAGGGGGAGGGGGAGGGGGAGGGGGGCGGGTGGAGGGTGAAGAGGTAGAGGTGGAGGCCAAAATGTAGGTGGCTAGGGGAAGGGCGGAGGCTAGAGGTAGGGGAGCGGATGAGGATGGGGGGACAATGGAGGTGGGGGTGGGGGTGGAGGTGGGGGTGGAGGTGGGATGTAGAGGTAGAGCTGGAGGTGGATCAGTGGTGGCAGTGCGAGCTCGAGCTCTAGAGGCTCTCTTGCGCTCACGAGCCTTCCACTTGCACTCCTCATCAATGAGATTTGGGGGGGGGTTCCTACATCTTTCACGTCTACTAGCTCTACGACTTTGAGAACCCATTCTCAATGAAAGTAGGATGGAAGGTGTGACAAAGTGATGAGGAGGCAAGAATGGCTAAGAATGGGTGAAATGAACCAAAATGTGGTGTCTTATAGAGAGCCTCAACTCATCCACTAGATTGCTCTTAGATTACTCTTCATTATTATTGGTGGAGAGGTGCAAAGATTGAAACTAATTGGCTAAGTTTTGGTGCTAAGATTGATACTAATTGGCTAAGTTTTGTACCTTCAAATACCTCGATCGAGGTCTGCTATGCCCAGAGCCCCGATCATATACCTCGATCAGACCATATACCTCGATCGAGGTATTCAGTGCATTATGCATGTATAAACCTCGATTGAGGTATCCCTAGGTGTCCTCGGTCATATACCTCGATGGAGGTATTGTATGCCTCACCTAGGTCATATACCTCGATCGAGGTATTGTATGCCTCGCACATCATCATGTGTATACATCTAGCTGATGTGGCACCATGCATGGTCATGATGTGGTAATATAGTCTCTTCCATGACATTGAAAGGTGATGTGGCATGATGAATTGGCATTCATGAGGTGGTAGATTGACATGGCAAATTGAGGTGGAGGGATTGGTGATGTGGCAAGGTTGAGGAGGTATGCCAAGGTGGCATTGTGTGATCACATGGATCATGATGTGAAATGATGAGGTGGCACATGTGGCAGCATGTGTGGCAATGTAAGGTGACATGGCATGGAGTGATGTCACATCTCCTTGATGAGATGGCACCACGTGGTCTAACAACGTGGCATGGTTTTGATGACTCAGCCTTCCACATGGGCAGCATGCAGACTCCAAAGGCTTGCCACTAGGGTCGGTGATGCTCCTAGCCTACCTCACCAAGCCTAATACCAAGCCTACCTTGTCATGGTATTAGGCTTAGGTGGCCCTTTTTCCCCCACAAAAGGGAGATTTAACTATTGGAGGCCATATCGTACGTTTCCCTTACTCAATTTTAACCAAAATTTTTTCCTCTTATTCATCATGCAGAGGACTAAAAATATTGACATTTTTGAAATGTTTGGTTATGTTTGAGAATTACTAGATTTATTTTTAATATTCTTTGTTGATCCTCTAAGGAGTAAAAGTAAAAATTAAACTTCAATCTTCCTAAATCTAACCGTTGGATTTGGGATTTGATGATTCAACCACACACCCTTATTGCCTACTAACCTTCCACCGAATTGGATTTGCTTAATTATTCAAAATACTAAAAAAATGTGGTGTGCTACTAAAATGCATGTATTTTATGACTTTATTTATTATAAATAATTATTTATAATTAGATAAATCATTCAAAAAATTACCAATAAATCAAGTTAAGCTCTACATAATGCAAAGAGACCACTTACAAAGTTTCAATAACATTTAATCTAAAATGAGTGAGAAATTTAGAATTTAATATGACACTCTCTGTTCATGACAAACGTGTGACCACCTTGGAACCATGCCGTGTGACACAAAGAAATTTTTTGTGTGTGCATCGAATTTTCGATCAGACTATAGGATTGTGTGCATAATAGCAAGTGTGATGTTGTGTCAGAAGACTTCAAAGACTAGATCCATAGGGAAGTAGGTGAGATTTGCATTTTTGTGCGCTAAAAAGCTTGTTTTTCCACCTCCTAAGGATTGGGGAGTGAACAAAAAGTGCACCCTTAGCTTGCTACTTCCCATAAGAGGTACAAGACAGTTTGGGATAGAATATAGAGGAAGTCATCCATGGTTGCATGGATACTATGACAATGACTATGCCGGAGATCAAGAGACCAGGAAATCGACACAAGGATATGCATTTTTCCTTGGTCAAGGCGCTATATCATGGTTGTCAAACAAACAACCAACTGTTTCTTTGTCTTCGACTGAAGCATAATATAGAGCACTCACTACAGGTGCATGTGAGGCTATATGGCTCAGAAGACTATTGTCAAAAACAGATTACTTTGATGAGTCAAAGCCAACAACAATATACTATGATAATCAATCGGCTCAAGCATTGGCCAAGAATCGAGTATATCACTCCAGGACAAAGCACATTGATGTTAGAGAGCACTTCATCAAAGAAATAGTGTTACTTGGTGACATAACACTGCAAAATCGTGATAGCAAAGAGAATGTTGCAGACATCTTTACCAAACCACTCGGTAAAGAGCTATTCGAGAACCACTAACTAGCTCTTGGTTTGATGCAGAGGAAGGACATTCCCATTAAAGGGGTGTGATATAATGTAATGCTCAGTCCTTCTTCGATTCCCCAGAATTATCATCTTGAGGGAAGGCCTACTTCATGATGTTGATCTTGAGGGAAGGTGTTGAGAGTTCATGCTCAACATCATGTGATCATGTGTGCATAATACCATCATGTGATCATATGTGCATAGCACTAACCTTATAGATTGCTATAAAGGAAAGGGTTAGATCTTCTAACCCTAACCCTAATTGGGTTTGTATATATTCTATTTTTTCAACTAAATCTAGTGTACAGTTAGTCATTTGTGGTGTGCTCTATAGCTATGACTTCTCTCCTCATCTCCACTCTTCTCCTCTCCCCTCTTCATATTTTGTCAAGAGAGGACAAAGGTGTTTGAAGATATGTACTTTCTATACAAAAAATGACATATTAGTAATCTTAAATATTTTATAGTGTTTTGTGATCTTAGCTATCTTTAATCTTTTATAGTTTTAGCATAAAAATTTGACCCCATGGACAAAACTTTCTACAATATTTGGTAGGAATAGTTTCAATCTTAGAGGTTCTCATGAAATAACATTTTTATCTCTCTATCTCTCTCCCTCTCTCTCTCTCTCTATCTCTTCCCACCTCTCCCTCTTCTCCCCCCTTCTTTCCCATCCAAAATCCTTTCTACCTCTCTCTTGCATCCCCCCACCTCTCTCTCTCTCTCTCTCTCTCTCTCTCTCTCTCTCTCTCTCTCTATCTCTCTCTCTCTCTCTCTCTCCCTATCCCTATCCCTCCCACAAATGTGTTTAAAAAATCACAAATACTAGATAAGATTTGACCATTGGCCAAATCTTTAAGATGGGAAAGAGCTGAAGACATGCTCTATACACATAACAAATATGTTTGAAGATTTGTATAGTCTATACAAATGACATTCTCTTACAATTTGTCCAGTATTCTTCGTTATCTTTAATCTTTTATAGAATCTTCATATTTTCTTAGCTATCTTGAGCTGATAGTCAACATTACAAGATTGATACATATCTTTTAACATTTAGAGTGTTCCTACATAAAGCTCTAGCATAAAAGATTGAATTAATGGCCTAAACTTTCGACAATGTTTGGTATGGAAAATTTCAACATAACATATATGTTTGAAGATTTGCATAGTCTATAAAAATGACATTCTCTTACAGTCTGTCTAGTATTCTTCATTATCTTTAATCTTTAATAGAATCTTCATATTTTCGTAGCGATCTTGAGCTGATAGTCAAAATTACAAGATTGATACATATCTTTTAAGATTTAGAGTGTTCCTGCATAAAGTTCTAGCATAAAAGATTGAATTAATGGCCTAAACTTTCTACAATGTTTGGTATGGAAAATTTCAACCTTGGAGGTTTTCATGAAAAAACACTCTCTCTCTAAATTGACTTCATGGCCTACACTTTCTACAGTGCTCTCTCTCTCTCTCTCTCTCTCTCTCTCTCACCCCCACCTCAAATCCAAATTATGTTTAAGAAGAATTATGGTCCTCTATTGATATATTTATTTACACACATCCATACTGAAGGTTGTCTACATATGGGTCTGGAATAGATCAAATAGAAGAAGTCCATACACCCTATATATCACCGGTCAAAACTTGACCAGATTGTCTATTCCATTGGATCTCAATAAACTTTTTTGAAAATGATTAATCATGTAGAAAGATGCTTGCATTCACGTATTGTCCTCAATCTAGCACTACTAGAAAGTGTCTTGCATTCATAGAATGCTATTGCAAAGAAAACAATATTCAAAATAGCATACATGTGCTCACCATTCCTTTCTCAACTATTGGGTGCCACCTTTCTTTTTTTCTTTTGCAAAGACAATCATATCATCTACATAGAGGGGTAAGAGTAGGCCAACTGAAAACTTATACTTCAAATCCATCATGTCTTCCATTCCATATTCTAACTGCTCTAGGCATAAACTTGGGATCAACCAATGAGGTTCCTGGTTCTCAATGCAGAGAAGCTACATGAGAGTTGACTTTCTTCATAGTTTAGTCTAGGAGCATGCTCTTATTCTCAGTTGGATCAGCTCTATCACTAAGTTATCAGCATTTGTGTAAGCTTAAAAACCCCATAGCGTTGAATTAGCTAGTGGCTAGTTGCTTTTTATTACTCTTTGATAATATCGTGTCAATTTTTTGTCCTTCATAGCATCAATATTATCAGGTTTTCAAGTGTTTGATGGTACATTTTATGTGAGATTTTATCGGTTGAGAGATACTCATTGCACGCATCTGATTTTGAATATATGGTATTAGAGCAAGTTGATTGAGGATATGTGAGCTATCAAGAGGTTCCTTGTGAGGTCTTGCAAGATTGTGAGGAATAGTCAACTGACCAGTAAAAATATCAATAGGGAGATGGGTATTTGGAAGAGCAAGAAAAGACAATGGCACATGCATATATGAGATTCAACATAAAGAAAGTTTCCCCTTAGCAGCTATCAACATGTCTCTATTTCATGCAAAATGGATTATCGGATATAGCATCTAGAACTGAACCCAAGAGCAATATCAACAAAGTTGACAAAATTCTAGTGTGGGAGAATAAAAATGAAAAGGCCATGGGCATGCTAGGGAAAGCAGTTGGTAGAGAGTACTTGCATCATGTGGATGTGACAAAGAGAGCATTTGATAATTAGGTAATTCTTGAATCCCTCTTTAGAATAAAAACAATCTCCCCGTTCTTCTCTTCCTCTAAACCCCTATTCTTCCATATTAGTTTCACATTCTTCACACTCCAACGTCCATGAGGGAGAAAAATTCAGGGACAAATTCTCCACCATGTATTTTATTCTAAAACGTGGAGCATCCTTGTAACCTAGACGCTAGAACCCCTTCTAAATGCAAGAACCTCTTTCTAATACTACTCCTCCTTCACACTTGTGCCTATGTCTCTTACTGGAATGGGACTAGAAAATGACCTAAGAGAAAACACATGAATTGGACTAGAACATGACTTGAGGTCCTACTATTGGAGATTGCATGTTGGCCTAAGCACTTTGGTGGACCTGTAAATTTTTGAGACTCGGAATGGGACCACAGGACCATGCCTTGGACTAATTTAATGATTTTTTTTGTTCTTATCATTGTGCTTCAACTTCTTACATTTTGGATTTGAACATTATCTTCTTGGATATGCCCTAAACGTTATGTTCCCAAAAATAGTTAGCAATAATGTCTTTTACAATCTTCATGTGTCATCTTTTGAGATGAGGCAATTGCTTGTGTATATGCCAAATGCTTTATGAATTACCATTCTTGCTCTCCAAAAAAGAAGAAGCAATATTGTCTTTTATAATCTTCATGTGTCATCTTATGAGATGAGGCAATTGCTTGTGTATATGCCAAATGCTTTATGAATTACCATTCTTGCTCTCCAAAAAAGAAGAAGTAATGCGAGAACTTAAGCTTTTAGGGTTAAGATATAAGAGAATCATTGCATGTCTCATAATGAACCATGGGCATTTTGCATACGTCACAACACGAAGGTGAGTGTGATCTTTGAGAGCTAACAAGCCTACATATGAGACTGACCCCAATCATTGGATGCATGTAGAATCAATTTATCAACTCATACGATAAACCTCTTTAGACAAGCACAAAATCTCACAAATGAATCAAGGGGCCCACAATTAATAGCATTAATGCTTCCATCCGGAAACAAGAAAGCTAGACAACAGCAAAGTAAACAACTCTTGTTATGTTTACAAATGTTACGAAAGTACTGCCATTATAAGATACGCAAGTATACCTATGCGGTATGACTAGAGCGGAACGGTCAAGTCACAACACCTAAATTAATGGTTACTTGCACAATTCAAGACAAGTAAAGAGACTCTCGAACAACTAAAGGACGTTTGATCGTTGTTGAACGGGAGAAATAAAAGAAATGAAGAGACTCTGAAGTTGGATGTACCTCTCCTGGCCATCGGGATGCAGACAACGGAGTGTAGCGCAAGCTAGTACTTGGGTTGATGCTACTTGGAAGAAAATATTAATCAAAACGGTCGTGCAGGCCGTGCAACAATCTGCGCAGGACAGATAGAGATAAGGTTGAAGAGGATTGCGACTGAGTAATTAACAAGGTTAAAATGAAAATGATTCAAGTATTCTATTGCAATGATAATTTAGCAGTTGGTTAGTATATTAGGCACTCACCCGTGAGACCCGGGTACAAGTCCCAGGAGCGGAAACTTTTGCACCTCCTTCCTTCGAAGTTCGAAAGTTTGACCGTGTAATTGTAAAGGCTTCGAAACTTTGACCGTGTAGTTGTAAAAGCTTTATTAACGTGTTGCCTCTTACAACACATTTTCATCTCATACTCTTCACAAGGTTGACCTAATTTTCCTTCTAAGGAAGAGCTCCTACTATCAAATTGCAAAGCATTCTTACTTTTCCAAAAGCGTTATTTGCCCAGAAGGGTAGGACGAGGTGAAGGGGACGCTCCAAGAAGCAAAAAATCCCATTTTGTTTTCTTAATTTATGAATAAATAGGTGGCATGTGATGCAACTTTTCCTCCCTCTTTCTCTCTCTTTCTATTTCAAGGCAAGCTCTTTCTCTCTCTCTCTCTCTCTCTCTCTCTCTCTCTCTCTCTCTCTAGATCTCTCTCTCTCTTTCTCTTTCTCGCTCTTTGAACGTCATCTCTCTCTCAGTCTCGCTCTTTGAACGTCGTTCACCTTGTAAGCTTTATTGTTGCCTAGGTTTATTTTCTTTCCCTCATAAATTTGAGAGCTATAGTTACGATACATATATTTCTCATATAAAGACAAGAAAGCTTGAATAAAAGTTCTCTAGGGGGACTATCATATTTGGGCCCTTACTATACATGGCCTTGACGTTCCCCATCACCATGTGGGCCAAAAGTTGATAGGCATTATTTCTTACAACATGTAAACCTAGCCTTATTTATGCACAACATGCTTCTCAATACCACTAAGCTAGCTTTTTAATATCATCCTTGCTAGTTGCCTCCCTCCTGTCCTCCAAGCTACCGAAATTAACCCTCATCACCTATAACTCGCTGTAAAATTAAGCCCCCTTTTGTACTAAGTTGCCATAAATTAACCATAATCATCCCACTCTCTAATATGTATTTGTCGGTAGGCTTTATACAGGACATTATATGTAGGGGTTGAAGGTGCTAATGGTTGTTGGACCTCCTCACGGGTGCAATTGGATGAGACATAAAAAGTGCCCAAAATTAGATTAAGCCCCTCCTCTCTTTCCATAACTGCCCTTCTGTCTTCCTCCCCCTCGCCGATATTTGCCTTCGCCCTCATCAAACAAGGCAAAACATGAGTGTTGCTATATAGCGACACTTTTAGGGCATGAGTGTTGATATATAGTCACACTTTTAGGATATAAGTATAGCTATATAACGACTGACCAGTGTCGCTATATAGCAATGCTGGGGGACCAAAACCCAAAATCCCACACGACACTGTCTATCACAAGTCTATTGCAAGAAAAGCAAAAATCTCTATATTTAGCAACCTCGCTTTCCTCCTTCCACACTCGTCACCCCTACCAAGCCCCTCTCCCATTGACACTTGTGCTCCTTCTCCACCCTTCTTCCTCTTTACTAGTGTGAAAGGAAGTTTTTTAAGAAGGTGTGTCTCTTTAAGCAATGTAGGTTCATTTTTTGTGAGATTTCATTTTGTGAGTGTTGAAGCATGTTTCTCCTTGCATTGTTAAGCCTATGTGCTAATTTTCATGCTTGATTTTCAGAGATTAAGACAAAAAAAGAGATTTGCTCTTCTCTTTTTTGTATTTCTCTTTCTTCTCTTTCCCTTCCTTTCGTGCTTTCTCCTTGTTTGTAGGCTTATGCTTGTCTCCTTAATCCAATCTCTTTGGAAAGTTGCTTCTCCAAACTCCTTCTTCCTCTAACTAGTTATTTGAAAAATGGTATGTTTTCTCTCTTTTGTAGGGCTAGTCCATGAAACACTGAGTGGGACTTTTCCAGGTAAGAAAGTGCTTTCTCTGTTTTCCTTTTTTTGTTTTCGTTATTTGCATTGGCCTGCAGCTAGTGCTTTAAGCACTAGCTACAGTGATGGTTGTAGGGACCCTTTCTTCCCCTCTCTTCTCTTATTCCCTCTTCTTCCCCTCTTTTCCTCTTTTCCTCCCTCTTTCCCCCCTCTTTCCCTCCCTCTCTTATTTCCTCTTCTTCCTCTCTTTTCTTCTTTTCCCCTCTCTTTTTTCATTATCTTTTCCCCTCTTCCTTCCTGTTCCTTCGCTTCTTTTCCCCTCTCTTATTTCCTCTCTTTCATCCTCTTTTCTCTTCTTTTCATAAGCATATGCATTTGTCTATGCTTATGCTCATATGCTTATGCTTATGCATGAGCATATGCTCATATGCTCATATGCTTTTCCCCTCTCCTTTTTCCTTCTCTTTTTTCCTCTTCCTTCTCTTCTTTTCCCCTCTCTTATTTCCTCTTAGCTTTCATCATCTTTTCTCCTCTTTTCATAAGCATATGCATTTGCCTATGCTTATGCATGAGCATATGCTCACATGCTCATATGCTCATGCATAAGCATAAGCATATGCTTTCTCTTTTTTCCTCTCTTTTCTTCTTTTCCCCTCTCTTTTTTCCTTCTCTTTTCCCCTCTTTCTTTCTCTTCTTTCTCTGCTTTTCCCCTCGCTTATTTCCTCTCTTTCATCCTCTTTTCTCTTCTTTTCATAAGCATATTCATTTGTCTATGTATCTCTCTCATAAGCATAAGCATATGCTTTCTCTCTTTTTCTCTTTTTTCCTCTCTTTTCTTCTTTTCTCCTCTCTTTTCTTATTTTCCCCTCTTCTTTTTCCTTCTCTTATGCTTATGCTCTTTTCCCCACTTCTTTTCTCCTCTCTTTTTTCATTCTTTTTCCCCCTTTTCCTTCCTCTTCCTTCTCTTCTTTTCCCTTCTCTTATTTCCTCTCTTTCATCCTCTTTTCTCTTCTTTTCATAAGCATATGCATTTGCCTATGCTTATGCTCATATGCATGAGCATATGCTCATATGCTCATATGCTTTTCCCCTCTCTTTTTTCCTTCTCTTTTCTCATCTTCCTTTCTCTTCCTTCTCTTCTTTTCCCCGCTCTTATAAATCTGCAAAACTGACAAAAGTGGTATTTGACCACACAGTCACTTCCTAGTGACGATTTTGCATTAACAAGCAATAAGAATGATTCTGTCACTCCCAATATCTCTGCACATAGGCATGCCATGCAATTTTTGCGGTAACTTTTCACTGACCTGTGGAACAGTGGTCGCACAGCAAAAAATAGGGCACTTTTTAGACTGCCTGCGAAAAACTTCTGCCACCAAAACATGCCCCAAAATGGCCCCGAAAATCGAGCTCTGATACGATGTGAAGAGAGTGGGAGAGAAGTAAGGAGTCTCGCTTGTAGATTTCTCACACACACAATGGGGGAATACACACAAAGGTGGAGGCTAAAAACAGTTTTCCTCTTCTTAGTTGTGAAAGCTAAAAGAACTCTCTCTAAGTACAAAAGGAAGAGGTGAACCCTATATGTGGGTCTCAAACCAAACTCAGCTAACCTAGGTGGCATACTAACTGAGCCACTAACTAGACTACATAAAGATAGCTATCATCTAGCTATTATTCATGGGCAGTGTATCAACCACATCTGCAGCTAACAAGTCAGTGACATAAGTCGACAACGGTCACCTTGGCATATCATGAGTGGAGCTCAATATCTCAACACTCATCACACTGCTTCATAGGCAAACATTTTGCTAGGCATAGTGCCACATCATCATTGCATGTGACCCATAATGACATCATCATTGAGCACCATTGCACTTCTTTTGCCCCTCCATCTAGATCAAGTGGTATCTCGAGTATGGGCTTCATTCCATTATGGGGTATTTATTCAAGTTGGAGAGCTTCTCTCTGCATGTAGGAATTGTAAGTCATTGTCTCTCTACATGTAGAACTTGCATATAGAAGTTACATGTAGGAGTTGCAAGTTGCATGTACACTACTACAAAACTAGGTAGAAATGGCAGCCCAAAAGTGACATTTCTACATTATTAAATGGCACTTTCTTGCCGCCATTCCCACATGTGCCATTTTTTGGAAATGGCAACCAAAAGTGCCATATGTTTTTGCCATTTCTATGTCCATAATGGCAACCAAAAGTGCCATATATTTTTCCATTTTTACGTATGAAATGGCAACTAAAAGTGCATATAGTTTTGCCATTTCCACATGCAAAAAAGCAACCAAAAGTGCCATATATTTTGCCATTTGTATGTATGAAATGGCAACTAAAAGTGCCATATAGTATTGCCATTTCCACATGCAAAATGGCAACTAAAAGTGCTAGCCATTTTGATGTCTGAAATGGCAATCGAAAGTGCCATATATTCTGCCATTTTTACGTATGAAATGGCAACTAAAAGTGCCATATAGTTTTTCCATTTCCACAATGGAAGTGGCAACCAAAAGTACCATATATTTTTACCATTTTCAATGCATGAGATGGCACTACAATAAAGACCAACTGTGAAAGGAATGGCAAAAGGTGACATAAAAATTGTCACTTATTATATTCAAAATGACAAAAGATGACTTAAAATTTACAAGATTTCATGTTGAAAATGGAAATAAAGTGACACACAAAATGCTGGTTATTATGTTACAAATGGAATCACAATTTCCATTTCTTCTTTTATGAACAATAACATTCAAAATGGGCAAAAACATTTAACTTCTACTAGCTTTTAAAATGGGCCAAAAAGTTACATGCCATTGGAATCTTAAATGACTAAAATTTTACATTTGATACTTGGTATCCATGAATGAAATTTATTGTCTAAGTGTGAAAGATTAATCAAAAGTCTTAAAGTGCATCAATACTCATATTACACAGTGTGAAGAAGTCATCTAAAATTCTAAGGATAATTTTTACCATTTATAACACACACATTTTACTTGATAACAAATATTATTCGATAGTTGACTGAGAAAGAAATAATTTAATTTTTACATAACAAAATAAAATATAAAATTATAAAGACATCACATGAAGAGTTTTCCAAGCAACATTCAAGCCTATGGCTTGACCTAATGTTTGTATCTTATCATTTGCTTTGAATATACAAGCATCCTTGATGATTGCATCATTATCCCATTGTCATTTGGATTAGGATCCTACATAATAAAAAACATGAAATATATCAAATTGATATTATGTTTCATTTATTAATAATTCCTATTCATAAAACAAAGAGAACATGAAGTACCTCCAATGAAACGACACCATTGGTCTCTTTAGACAATGCATAGTCAGGTAGTACTCCTCTTCCTTTCATCCCATATCCTTTGGAGGTATGAGCTTATAAAAACACCTCTCGATATGAAGGAGACCTTCAATGTTTAGAGATCTACATGTTTAAAATATTTGTCATACATGTGGATTTATCAAGGAGTACCACTATAAAAACATAAATTATGGAAAGAAAGAATACTATTAAACTTACAAGTTCTTGTTTCATTCCAACATAACCCTTTCTCCTTTAATTTTTAACGTTTTCTTGGGCCTTTCTATTTCTCTTATTTCTCTCACTAGATCTCTGAAAAGTTAATGTCAAAATGTAGTTAAGTTAAATAGAATAAAGAAAGAGCATATGATACTCACAATAAAGTAAGTGTGTGTGTGTGTGTACCTTGAATTCCTCTGAATTTACCAGTGTCTTTATTCTTTCCCATACATCATCTAGTAGCCATGTTGGTTTTTGTGCATCATCTCCATCTCATAAGTAAACACTACAAGCCTAGCATCAACTCATAACAAACAACACATTAATGAAAACTCAACAAAATCGGGAAAAATATTTTGGCGAGCTTTTTAATGTGAGCTTTTTTACCATTTCCTTTGTTTTTGTGAGCTTTTTTTAGAAATCCATACATGTTTTTGTTATAAGAAAGATGGGGAGGTTGAAAGAGAGGGAGAGGATATAGGATATGTTCATTTTCATAGCATGTGGAAGGGGTGGAAGAGTGTATACTATGCACAATGGGGGGCAGATATGAGTGGCAGTAGGAGGTAAAAAATTATGGAAGATATGTCCATATTCAAAGTAGAAGGGAGGAACTATGGGAGATATATTCATTTTCAAAGTGTATAATTTGAAACTTTTGACCCCATATGTGGATTTCTCGTTGAATTCCGGTCATTTTGAGTACCAACATGACCATATTCCGATAAAAATTGGAAAAATGGTGTTTTTGTCATTTTGGCCTGTTTTGGGCCTATTTTGAGTCAGCGCTATCGCAGCCACTTTCTTCGGATCCATTTCTACCCCCTGTGGAGTAATTATGAACCCTAAGTATTCAAGCCTAACCATACACAGTACAGTTTTCTTTTTCACCTCGTAAGACATAAAGCACATCATTCATCTTGAATTGATATACTTGCTTTTTCCAATCAATGATGTGCTTTATGTCTTACGAGGTGAAAAAGAAAACTGTACTGTGTATGGTTAGGCTTGAATACTTAGGGTTCATAATTACTCCACAGGGGGTAGAAATGGATCCGAAGAAAGTGGCTGCGATAGCGCAGACTCAAAATAGGCCCAAAACAGGCCAAAATGACAAAAACACCATTTTTCCAATTTTTATCGGAATATGGTCATGTTGGTACTCAAAATGACCGGAATTGGACGAGGAATCCAAATATGAGGTCAAAAGTTTCAAATTATACACTTTGAAAATGAATATATCGCCCATATGCTCTCCCTTCCCCTTTACATTTAGTAGATGAACATAACTTTCACATTCCTCATCCTCTCTCTGCTCTTTGCACTCCTCTTTGCATACCTTATAAGTTCCCCCTCTAACTATGATAACGAGTATATGTTCCAACTCCCCTCCCCTCCCTTCTCCATGCCACTTTACCCATGCGCCCATCCCTCCCCTTTTCCTTTATCTCCCCTCCCCCCCCCTCTCCTCTTAACTGCAACCACAACCCAAACTTTCCACCCAACCCACTCCATGAACCCCCCCCCCTCTCTCTCTCTCAGATGAATGAAAAGCTCACAATATTCATGAAAATTGAAAAAAATCTCATGACAAAAAGCTCACCAAAAAATCACACCCAACAAAATCAATGTTAAAGTAAACAAGTTTTTAATAGAATACTTAAAAAATTCATATACAGCCTTTTTGTTCACTCTGAATGCTTTTGAGACTTTAGTTTTCCAGCATTTGTTACTAAATTACATTCATATCGAGCCTGCAAATATAATTAAATATACACAAAAGTATTCATCAATATAAAAGAAATTTTAAATACTAAACATTTAAAAGTAAGACCATCAAAAGATATTAAAAAAAATTCAAGCCTTACATCAACATATCTTCTCACTGCCTCCTTTTGAAGGATCGGTACAACTTTAACTAATGGCAATGAGAGATCCATCTACCTACTGGCTACGGACGGCTTGAGTTATTGTCTGAGCATATAAATCTTTGTGTATTCCACAAGGAACTTGTTCCTCATTTACATCCACCTTAAAACGATGTCCCATCTCAATAAATTTTGCTTTCTTGGCCTCTCTAGATGCCCTTCTAAGATATCTTTCTCTTTCTATCATTGCATCATCCTTTAATATTCTTCCTTTTTTGGTTACTGGTGATGTAACTTCTTGATCATGACGATTATTTGAAAATTTTTCTAGAAAAAAGTTATAGCAAAAATAAGAAAAATAAGTCACACAAAGATAATGTCAAGATATTGAAATCAATCAAATTCAATCCAAATAATAATACAAATAAAGAAAGTATACCTGATATATCATTATTCTTCAAATTATTAAGTTGATGTTGACAATGATAGCCTTCCATGCTATGTCGTTGGTCATTTTCATATCCTAATGATGATGATGAGTGGGCTATCAAAGAAGAAAGTGTCTCTTTATCTTGATTAAATTTGAATCCTTTTCTAGTTCTCTTACAATATTTTCCTAAATTTTTTGGTATTCTTTCAGCCCAAACATTTGCCAAACGGCAAGCAACATTATCCATGACTATAGTGTCTATTCATTTAATTAAAAGTTATTTATTAAGCATACATCTCTCTCTCTCTCTCTCTCTCTCTCTCTCTCTCTCTCTCTCTACATATGCACACACATATAGATGAATTCTATATGATGCAGCTTTGAAAAGTTTCAAAACATTCTCAAATAACATAATTGATTGATCCTAATCAATTATGTTATCATCATCACCGTTATCTTCAATATTCACCATTATCTTCAATATTCAACAAGTCTATACAATATTATTCTCCTAAATTTTCAAGTATTATTTCAAGCCAAACAATTGTAACATGATTTAAAGAAATCACCCAAGTGACATGATTGCTTAATCTTCATCGATTACATCATCATCATCACTATCATCTCCAATATTCACCAAATCAACTAAAATTGGTTCCTATCCCTCTCTAGGTCCATCATAAGTATCTAATATATCATGTGGAAATGATGATGGGCATGAAAAATCTCTAGACATAGAGAAATCAACAATGGAATCGCTATCTGCCCCTGCTCTTGGAATTTGATCAAGCACAACACTCCAATTTTGCTCCTTTGGGTCAAGCACATAAAAAACTTGTTGTACATTTGCAGTCATGATGACAAAGGGTTGGTCATCAACATTTGAAGAGCTCATTTTCCTTGTTGTGTTGACTAGTTGGAATCCATACTTATCTATTTTCATTGTAGCATTCTTTCCTTTGGTATTAGATTTGAACCAATCACAGTACAATAAGATGGTAGTGAAAGACCAAAAATACAATTGAAGTATCTTCTCAATCTTTCCAAATAAACAAATAAAGCTTCTTGTTGGATTTTGATCTTTGATACTACTTTGGCTTAGCATATCAAAATATGTTGCAACTCCACAATTTTGTGTTTTTTTTCCCAATATCTCCATCTTTTGTCCGTAGGTATCCATTGACACACATTTGTTGATGAGAAACTGCCTTATGACTAGGCCCTTCTGCCAAATTAAGAAGTGTAAAATAGTCATCATCTTCAAATCTTCCACTTTGAACTAAGTCGGTGACCTATAGGAAGAACATAAATAAAGTTAGAACTATTTTTAGTCCAACAAATCAATGGTATTATTACTCACCTTTCGTTTCAACCACATTGGAAAAGTTCCCAAGTATTTCATTCTTTCATTATGAGAGACCTTCTTTCTTGAATGTTGAAACATCATTTCAGCCTCCTCTTCAAATATACTATTAGAATATCATAATAAAGAGAATGTAATTGCATAATATTTTAAAGAGCATGATTGGATGTTCAAGTTGGTTAAAGAAATTACCTTTTCCATTTCATGATGATTTCATTATTTTCCAAGACACAAAGATGGGCTTGATGTCTTGTCAAGACATCAAGTACGATCTCCACTCCATTCCCAATTGGTTTTATAGCTCCTGTCCCCACATTCGATGACTACGGTGTCACGATTCTGGATTGTCAGTCTATCAGTTCCCCAGTCATGGAGGACTGATGCTTCCCGTAACCAAGGACGTCCCAGTAAGATTTGATAGGATTTTTTGGGGAGATCCAAGATTGTGACTTGAAGGAAAAAGCGAACTCCTGCGACCTTGGTGGACACGCCATTCACTATTCCCAAGGGTTTAGCCCATGAATCATCAGCAATGTGTCTGTTGAAATTAGCATTTTGCATTGGTGGGAGACCCCATTCATCGTAGAGCTCATTTGATAGGACATTTACACGCTCCACCATCCACTATGGCTTGAACTTCATTATATGCCTTGTGGATCAAAGGCAGAGTAATGTTGTGTATGTCATCTCTCTCACTCATCCATAGAGGGATATCTTCGATGTTGTCCATGGGTGGAAGGGGACTTGCGAGTTCAATCCAGCCTTTGAAACTCTCCTAGAGATTGGGACAATTCCATAGGAGTATTTCAATGGGAATTGGCACAGGGAAACCTAGGATGCTAGAGAGCGCAGCTCCTTCAAGTTGACATGGCAGTACATTATGTTGTGGAGTCTATTGTTGGAGGAGAGGCTTGAGTATAGTATCAACACTCTGTGGGGACAAGTCATGGATTTGATCTGATTCTTGCTTCTCAGCCTTAAATTGAGCTTGTTCCTTTTGTACCCATTGTTGATGTGCCTGAAAATGAATTTTCTCTGCTTTTGCATTTGGATATGGAGCTTCTTTTATTTGAGGCTCAGGAGCTAATGTGGATGAGCTTGGCTGCTCATTGCTTGGTGGAGGTGGATGCACTTGTGCTTTTTTTTAAGAAGTCGCTTTGGTTGGATTGGAATGTTAGAGTCCTTGGTGGCCTCTTTCTGCTCGCATGTAATTACATTCACAGGCTGTGATATTACACTTGCCAGCCCCAAACTTTGATGGTCCATCCCAATGAGGCCGATTGGGACATCAAGCTTAACCTCCATTTATTGTGGGACCTTATTTTTCATGGGACAATCCGTACAGGCATGTTCTATGCCACAATCTCTAAACAGTGGTTGGAAAGTAGCGGGGCTACCACAATGAGGGCACTCTGTGATCCAGTGATTTTCTCCACAACCGTAGCACTTGATTGGTGCTCGGTATGTATTGGGTTGAACTTGATTTGCGTAGACTGGTATTAGACCCTCTGCACCTTCTACATAGTACACTAGGTACTCTGCTTCATACTCGAATGGCAATTCTACTTCCTCGGCTTGCAATTGTTCTATTGGAATTGCCTCAGGAGCTAAATTTGGCACTCTTGGATATGGTCGTGGATTCGGATTCCTAAGTAATTGTGGGACTTGTGTCTGAACAGGAACATGATTTAGCCTCAGAGGTGGGGGGATCATGGGTGCCTCTTGGTATTGTTGAGGTTGAGGTGGGTTGTTGTGCATGTTGAAGATGCAACTATTTTCATCATTGCCGCTGATGATGCAGATATGGCACCACAACCTTGGCAGTAAATTTGCTTGTGCAATGATCTTGGCTCTTAGTATCGGGCACTCATTTGCTATATGATTGGCCATGCAGTGTGGACACAGGACATTTTCTCGCCGTGGATTAGTCTGAGATGGCGGCTAAGAAAGTGAAGCTTTTGTTCCATGGCCTACATCATTTCGTCTTTTAGCTTCATGGTCATGGCCTCTAGGCGATCCTCATTTGACATTTTGGAAATGGACTTGGATTTTCCCTTTTTAGAGCACTTATCCTATGCACTAGATCTGCCATCATCACTGCTGGTGTCAGAGTCGGCCATGTCATCCTTGTCAATGGCTGTCGCATGAGCAGCACTGAACGTTTCATAACTGCTAATCTTTTTCATATTCGTGTGGATTTTCTTTCTTAGTCCTATAATGAACCAGGCCATGAGGTACTTTGTATTGGGGCGTGGGTCATATTTGGCAATTTATCTTTTCATCTTGCCTAGATACGTGCGTACATCTTCTTGACGGCCTTGTTCGATCTTGCTGAGTTGGAGAGCGGGATCATCTTGTAGTCTCTTCATTTGAAAGCACCTTTTGAATTCTGTTTGAAGCACGTCCCATGTGGCTCGCTCTTCCATTAGGAGGTCTAGGTAGCATTTAGATGCTTCATTGGTTAAGGCCATGGGAAGCTAGGCGACCTTTTTCATTGGATTGATCTCCACCTGCTCGGCATGGGCATCAGAATGCTGGAGGAAATGGGCTGGATCTCCCCTACCATTATATTTGGGAAGTTCCAGTTTTCCCAAGGGGTGCCTGCCTTGATTGTTATTATTTCTACGATTAAAGAAATTGTTAGCCTCCGCATCGAGGTCCATATCCCCATCATCGTCGTGAGGGCGTCCCACCGTGTTGTGGCATGGAGGAGTCAAAGGAGAGATTTCTTGAATTTCAGGGGGGAATCGGGGTAGAGGATTGTTGTAGGCGGTGGTTTCAGCAGAGTTGTATGCAGATTTAGTGAGCGTTGGAGTCGAAGGCATTGGTCCGGAGCGTAGTTGCATGCAGATTGGGCGAGAGTTGTAAAGGGTGTCTCTGTCACAAGTGCAGGTGTTGATGTAGTTATGTTTGGAGGGTTAGAATTGTGATAGTGCTATAGGTACCATCATGTTAATAATGTGCCTAAGATTGTCCCACGTGTGTAGGGAAATGTGCTGGTGTAGATGAATTGTTAATCGAAGGTCACAGTGTAAAGATATGAACGAATTAGTGCGAGACTAGGCCCACATGAGGGCACAAATATGTGAGTGCTAGGGATGCCAAATTGGTGTGCAATGGGCTAAAAAAATGCCCCGTAGCGTGGTGTTTTTGTGTGTGAAATTTTGGTTCAAATAGGGTGCAGTTTGGGTCTTAAACGGATGAGTTACAAGCGATTAAAGAAGGGGAAAAATGGACCTTTTTTGTGGGGGTGGGGGGGGCGGATTCCCTTGGTCTTAAGGTTGGTGTGAATGGACTTTAAGTCCAATGGAGGGGTCTAAACTAGGTTAATTCCAGTTAGTCTAACCTACCTATAACCCCAACTACCTAGTTACTATACCTAGATAGTTACTTTAAGTAACCTAACTGTACCTAAACTAACTATGGATCTAACTAACTACAGGTACTTGTACTAACTGACCTAACAAGTTTCACCTAACCTAACAATAGCTAACCTATCCTAACAACAGTTAGGTTAGACTTAGCCTAACCTATATCTGTCTAACTAACAGTGGTTAGTATAGTAACCTGATTAGAGCTAATGCAAACCTAACCACTAGCAACACTAACCTAACCTAAAGTACTAAGCTAACCTAGGTTAGTTAGGACTAGGGTTAGTTTTTTAAATAAAATAAAAAAAATTAATAATAAATTTTAAAAATAAGGGGGGGGCGACGTCACGTGGCACTGAGCGATGGCACGAGGGGATGCAGGGGGTGAAGAAGATGGAGGAGGATTGGGTGGATGGCTAGATTATCCCTACGAGATGGGCCGATTTTGACCTTAGCATTACCATTATCTGGTAATACTACCTCATTATCCACTCCCTTCCCATCATGATCTCCCCTCATCATCAAGGTGAGGGAGCAACCGAAGACCATCCCCTGCCATACGATCAACGCTAATTCTTTTCAGAAGTTTCAACATCCGCTGCCATATGATCAGCTCTAAATAGATCCCTTCCACTCTGCACATTTGTTTTGCTGAATAGAAAACTAAAGCAAGACTAGATATAGCACTTAGTCATCTTCTTCACAAAAAAACTAGACGGTTCATCAGGCCAAAAATGTAAAATTCCTTCGAAGAAAAAAGCTGGAGGCATTTCACTTCAAGGAATGGCTACCTATGTTGGAAAATGAATCTCAAGAAGACCCCTTCGCATCGATCGTGGGATGTCGCTAAGATCATATCTAGGGAGGTCGATCAAATGATTGACCCCCCTTTACTCCATCCCCCTTTTTACCTCACCTAGAAGCCTTGAGAACACGTGGCCAGCTTCTGCCATGCGTCAAAATGCCATGAAGAGGCCTTTTCCCCCCTCCCCACACACACTCCCACACCGTGCCCCCCAACTAATGCGATTTCTTACTAAGTGGGGGGCCCTATTTGCGTCTCAAAATTTTAAATGAACGTCACATGAAGGCTGGATGCGTGAAGTGACATGAAGAGGAAAGCCATTATCACAACTACTTCCTCTAATAGATTACTGATGCTGCTGGGGCGTGATCTTCCCGCCCATAAGATGTCTGGGGCAATTGAGTAGGGCGTGAGGCTCATGTTCCATTAATGCAAGCCAGCAACTGAGTTAGCTGATGCACAGACACACATATAATGAAGCTTACTATACATTTCTACATATATATATCGTAAGAAGGAGGAAGGAAGAGATCCAAACTCATTTCCGTTGTGAGCTTGCAACCCTTGCTCATTTCAGTACAATATACCATCCCCAGCTCCATTATTTCCACGCTTTGCAGTCAATATGTTTGAGATCACGTCCTCGCCAAGTAGCCCCTACCCCCCCGGATAGTTTGAACCTCGACTCTGATCTTGGGTCCTCTAATCCGACATGCTCCGTAGTTTCTCAGAGCTTTAATGAACACATCCGCCCTTTGCTCGATGATGTTGATCAGCTTCGCAGTTTAGAATTATGGGCGAGGGCATCAACCTGCCTAGCATTGTTGTTGTCGGCAATCAGTCCAGCAGCAAATCTACCATTTTAGAGTCCCTTGCCAGCATTGCCCTGCCCAGAGGTCAAGGCAGTGTCACGCGAGTGCCCCTAATACTGAGACTCCAAACATCCAAAGAGCCCACCATTACTGTCCAGTACGAGGGTGTCAAGAAAGAGATCAACGAGGAGCAAATTGCCTCTACTATAAAATCTGCAACACAGATTCTCGCTGGTAGTTCCAAAGGCATCACAGACAAACCAATCACTGTGCATGTCAGCAAGCCGAACGTTCCCGACCTCACCATGGTTAATCTCTTGGGTATCACAAGAGTACCCTTTCATGGGCAACCGGATGACATCTACGATAAGGTCTCCCGGATCATTCGCCACTACATCATGCCGGAGGAGAGCATCATCCTCAACGTCCTTTCAGCCACTGTGGACTTCCAAACCTGCGAATCTATTCGAATGTCTCGTGAGGTAGATAAAAAAGGAAGCAAAAGTCTAACAGTGGTGACAAAGATCGACAAATGCCCAAAAGGGCTGTACAACAAAATCATGGACAATGCTGTAAATATTTGTCTTGGATAAATCTATGTCTGCAATAGGACTGATGAAGATGTCCCGATGGAGGATGCCCTGCGGAAAGAACAAGAGCTGTTCCAAACACATCTTGAGCTCATGAAGTTGGATGGATCTGCGCTTGGTGTTTCTAGCCTGGTAGATCATTTAATGCGTTTGCAAGCAGATAGCATCATAAATTTGCTTCCAAAAGTCATTGCACAGATCGATAAGATGCTAACAAGTAAGCGCAACGAGCTAGAGGCTCTCGGGGAAGGCATCTACAGTGGAGTAGAAGCACACTTGGGTTCTTCAAGGTTATTACTGTCCTGAGAAAGAGCATGGAACAGATTTTGCTGCAAGGTAGCACGGATGTGTTTTCTGGCATCCCGGACCTGCATTACACTGCCCGTTTGCATACTTTTTCCATGGCATTTTTTGAGCAGCTGAAAAGTGCCACACGAGGGCTTATGGAGAAGGAATTTATCGAGACGATCAAGGTACTGATAGTTGAAACTCAAGGGGTGAATCTACCCAATGTAGTGCCACAGGCAGTGATTGACAAACTGTTGCGATATCAGCTGGATATCGTGATAGGAATGTGTAAGAATCTGGTGACAGAAGCTTTTAAGCCCACGCAAATGTTATGCTCCAATGTGATACAGAAGCATGCAGGCCAATACCCTAATTTGCTGATGCTGTACGATGAATCTTGTAGTTTGATTCTAAGAGATTGCAGAGACAAGTGCGTGAAATTTGTTGATCGGTTTCTGCAGCTTCAACGCAGCGTAACGTTCACCTCCAATTCGTTGTACATTACGAACGTGAAGGATCTGAAGGGCAGGATGGATATGTACAAACGGAGAATAAATTAAAAAATTTGCTATGTAGCTGGGAAGCTGCTGGATCTATCCATGATCCTGAGCGAGGAAGGGGTGTGGAAGCGATGTGCAATGCGATTGCATACTGGTTGGTAGTGGAGGGGAGGCTAGCAGATGACATTCCGATGGAGGTGAGGTTTGCGTTTAACGATGTGATGTTGGAGGGCATCGAGAGGGAGGTGGCAAGCAAGGTGCTTGGGGGGAGAAACAACAGCATGAGGAGGAGGGCATCGATTGGTGGCAGTGGTGGTAAGTATGCAACCCCAATTTGTGCAACCAGCGATGGTGGTGATGTAACACCAGCCAGCTTCAAGGTGGTGGACATGGAGGACATTGAGATGGACATGGAGGAAGTCATGGCAGAAGACCTTGTGGTTGCTCAGAAGTCGTCTCCAACGTAGTGTAAATGTGCTCTCCAAGAGTAGAGCTATTGTTTCGCAGCATCTTGGGCAGCACATTGTCATGATATCAACCTCATTTCAATCTTCCATCGTCTGCTTAAGGTTTTAGGATAAACCAAAAAAGGAGTGTATGCCAGTACACGAATGCAAGAAAAGGTTAATAGAACCTATCGATACATCGCATCCCAAGTGTAGAACTGTCTGAGGAAATCATGTTAGCCTAAGTACTGAAGAGCTTTAGTATCAGCAAAGTAGCATTTAGCACACTACTCAAACGTAGCCAAGAGCTTGGGAGATGTTGAAGAGCTTTAGTATCAGCAAAGTAGCGTTTAACACACTACATATAGATACAATTTGACCCCATAGAAATTCACCATATATAAAAAAATTATCTATATAATGAAACACACTACTACACACGGGCCTTATTTCGATAGTTAAGCGTTGACATCTATCGTGCATGAGGCACTAATCGTCACTAAGCAAAATGGGTTTAAAAAAGTGTCGCTATATAGCGACGTTTTATTAATGGAAGATACATTCTGAATGCTTCATATGATTGTAGCAATGCACTTAGGTCTACTTTAAACCTCACTCACCTCTACTCTAAGCCTCACTTCCAAGCCTCTAGGCACTTATCAACTTCCAATTCACAAGGAACTTTTGACTAGTCTTTATATAGAAAAAGAAAAGGATTTGCTAGATTATTTACTAGAAAGAAATACACATACCTAGTAAAGGTCAAGACTAGAGAGAGTGAGAATGTTGCTATATAGTTTACCTAAATAATATTTCACTATACTAGGAAAAAACTTATCTACATAGGGATTTCTTAAGATAATGATGTTATATGGAGAAATTATCAATATATGGGGAAAACAATCACTATATAGAGAGTCCTTATGATAATTTTACTATATAGAAGCAAAATTTTCTCCATGTAAAGAAATGGCGCCATAGAAATTCACCTTATATAAAAAAATTATCTATATAATGAAACACGCTACTACACATGGGCCTTCTTTCGATAGTTAAGCATCGACATTTATCATGCGTGGGGCACTAATTATCGGTAAGCAAAATGGGTTTAAAAAAGTGTCGCTATATAGCGACATTTTTTAGAAATTCACCATATATAAAAAAATTATCTATATAATAAAACACACTACTATACACGGACCTTATTTCGAATATAGTCAAGCGTCGACATTTACCATGCGTGGGATACTAATCCTCGATAAGCAAAATGGGTTTTAAAAAGAGTCGCTATATAGCGACATTTTATTAATGGAAGATACATTTTGAATGCTTCAAATGATTGTAGCAATGCACTCAAGTCTACTCTAAACCTCACTCACCTCTACTCTAAGCCTCACTTCCAAGCCTCTAGGCACTTATCAACTTCCAATTCACAAGGAACTTTTGATCAGTCTCTGTATAGAAAAAGAAAAGGATTTGCTAGATTATTTACTAGAAAGAAATACACATCTAGTAAAGGTCAAGACTAGAGAGAGTGAGAGTGTCGCTATATAGTTTACCTAAAGAATATTTCACTAGACTAGGAAAAAAATTATCTACATAGGGATTTCTTAAGAGAATGATGTTATAAATATATGGGGAAAATAATCACTATATAGAGAGTCCTTATGAGAATTTTACTATATAGATACAATTTCATTATATAGAAGGAAAATTTTATCTATGTAAAGAATCGGTCCCCATAGAAATTCACCATATATATAAAAATTATCTATATAATGAAACATACTACTACACATGGGCCTTATTTCAATAGTTAAGCATTGACATGTACCGTGCATGGGGCACTAATCCTCGGTAAGCAAAATGGGTTTAAAAAAGTGTTGCTATATAGCGACGTTTTATAGAAATTTACCATATATAAAAAAATTATATATATAATGAAACACACTACTACACACGGGTCTTATTTCGATAGTTAAGCGTCGACATTTACCGTGCATGGGGCACTAATCATTGGTAAGCATCCATATTTTTGGCCTTGTACTTCCCTGGCACAAGCAGTGCAAGCATGAGGTGTCCCTTCTTTATTGTTAGCCATGGTGGGATATTGTAATTCACCAAGTCTATGGGCCATGTCAACCAAGATGTCGAGCATAACCCGAAAGGGTTCACGGCGTCCATTGCAAGTCTAAGATGTAAGTTGTGTGGTTCCCTCGCAAAGTCCGGCCACTGATTGTCTATGTGCTGCACAATCTATGGGAATCCTTAATGTGTCAGCAGTGGACCGATGTGTAGCATGCCAAGTCATCAACACCGCTATGGATTTGCATCAGAACATGTGCTGTATTCTAGCAATGATGGGAAAGTGTCTCAAGACCTTTATTGTGATGAGCATCTCGTGCTGCATGAGAATAGCTGGGTGGAGCTCCTTGCTATAGGCTGGCTGCCGACTGTTAGGCTGAGCTCTAGGAGAGTCATGGCCGTTGATGCCATTCTGTTGGAGCGAATTGGAGGAGAGCGCAGTTGAAGCTATAGCCTTTGATTAGAGGCGACGGATCTCTCGGAGCTCGTAGTCATTGCAAGAGGGCTAGACTAAGGTGGATGTAGGTAGAGCTTCGGGCTCTCTCTCCCTCTCAAGCAATGAAATCTCTTCAAATGCCAACAATACTTGTCTCTCAAAATGAGTTGGAAAAGAAAAACCTTGTTGAGTCCAATTAAGAAGTTGGTAGGTTCAATAGCGAGACGATCACCAAATTGAGCAAAAGGAGTATGGGGAAGAGGTTGGAGGAAAGCAACGTCACCAAATATAAGGTTGGAGGAGAGAATTTTTCTTTTCCCACGATAGATTTGTGAAAGACAACGTCGCATGGCATTTTGGGTTTTAGTCCCCAGCATTGCTATAATATAGACACTGGTCAGTCGCTATATAGCGACACTTATATCCTAAAAGCGTCACTATATAGCGATGAAATAGGGCATAATGTCACTATATAGAGACAGTTCAGGACACTTAATCCAAGGAGAGAGGGAAGGAGCTCATGGGTGCCTGTTTTTTGGATCTTAATGGATTTCCTTGCATTTTGTGTTGTGATTTTGGAGGTGTGCAAATGGAAGGGGCGTGAGTGGAAGCTCATCACATGTACCAATGCCCAAGAGAGTAGAGTGGCTTACAGAGAAATTGTATTTTCATTGCACTCATTGCAAGCAAGAAGTACGACATCAATGCCATATTATCATGCGCCACTTACGGATGTATAAGGAGGAGCCTACACCAATACCCACCATTGGTGGTGCACATGGTGATGGATGGGAAAATCAATGCTATTTGAGTTTGTGATTAATATTGCATGCATACATGACACGAAACCTTGAGATAATATTTTTATATTTACATATAGGATGAGCAGGGTGGCAAGGGTGTGCATATACCTTCACACAGACCATAATGCTCCTCCAACAACATCAATCGACCGACCAACATCGATAATAGCGATGCTAGCCCACTTCACAAAGTGGCTCCCACAGTGCCAAGCTACCTCCATTGCTACGCCTTCAAGACCCCTGCATGACAATACAGCTCCTCACCTCCATCGACGAAAGGAGCATTGCTCAAAGTGCCAACCTAGTGCCAAGCTTTTGCTCACATAGCTTCAAATCCGGCACGTGACACCAGCGTATGAAGGCTCCAACAATGAGCTCTAGCACATGATGCCAAGCTCCTGAGAGCCTTAGCGTCTCTACATGATGAAATCCTCAGATGAAGAAGCGATGGAATCCTCACCACCAGAATCTCTTAGATTTTGGTGCACTAGAGCCTGACATGTGGCCTTATCCCGTTATCTCTTCCCTGTGACATGTGACCTTATCTCCTTCTGTGCGAGTTCTGTGCCATGTCATCAAGGGAGTCAGCTTACCATGTCACCTAGCCACATCATCTACCACATCATTTGGCCACATCATCTGCCATGTCACATCTACCACATCACTTGTGCCATGTCATCATTGACACATCATCAATGCCATGTCATCTACCATGTTATCATTGCCACATCATCTGTTGACATCATCATCTGTGCCACCTCAACAGTGCCACCTCAGCTGTCCAGTCAGCACTTACCTCTACAGGCACACACAGTGCTCCATAGTCACTGCATGTGACCACTTCTGCCACTTTAGCACACTGCTCCATTGGCACACCTCCTGCTAGGCACAGTGCCACATCACACTGCATGTGACCCACAGTGACATCATCATTGAGCACCATTTGCACTCCTTTTGTCCCTCCACCTAGATCAAGCCGTATCTCTTGATCTAGGAAGAATTTGAGGGCGCTCTAAAAAGGAAAGTCGCTCGTTTTTTTGTGCTCTACACATTCATCACATCTACACTACGTTGGAGACGACTTCTGAGCAACCACAAGGTCTTCTGCCATGACTTCCTCCATGTCCATCTCAATGTCCTCCATGTCCACCACCTTGAAGCTGGCTGGTGTTACATCACCACCATCGCTGGTTGCACAAATTGGGGTCGCATACTTACCACCACTACCACCAATCGATGCCCTCCTCCTCATGCTGTTGTTTCTCCCCCCAAGCACCTTGCTTGCCACCTCCCTCTCGATGCCCTCCAACATCACATCGTTAAACGCAAACCTCACCTCCATCGGAATGTCATCTGCTAGCCTCCCCTCCACTACCAGCCAGTATGCAATCGCATTGCACATCGCTTCCACACCCCTTCCTCGCTCGGGATCATGGATAGATCCAGCAACTTCCCAGCTACATAGCAAATTTTTTTATTTATTCTCCGCTTGTACATATCCATCCTGCCCTTCAGATCCTTCACGGTCGTAATGTACAACGAATTGGAGGTGAACGTTACGCTGCGTTGAAGTTGCAGAAACCGATCAACGAATTTCACGCACTTGTCTCTGCAATCTCTTAGAATCAAACTACAAGATTCATCGTACAGCATCAGCAAATTAGGGTATTGGCCTGCATGCTTCTGTATCACATTGGAGCATAACATTTGCGTGGGCTTAAAAGCTTCTGTTACCAGATTCTTACATATTCCTGTCACGATATCTAGCTCATGTCGCAATAGTTTGTCAATCACTACCTGTGGCACTACATTGGGCAGATTCACCCCTTGAGTTTCAGCTATCAGTACCTTGATCGTCTCGATAAATTCCTTCTCCATAAGCCCTCATGTGGCACTTTTCAGCTGCTCAGAAAATGCCATGGAAAAAGTATGCAAACGGGCAGTGTAATGCAGGTCCGGGATGCCAAAAAACACATCCGTGCTACCTTGTAGCAAAATCTGTTCCATGCTCTTTCTCAGGACAGTAATAACCTTGAAGAACCCAAGTGTGCTTCTACTCCACTGTAGATGCCTTCCTCGAGAGCCTCTAGCTCGTTGCACTTACTTGTTAGCATCTTATCGATCTGTGCAATGACTTTTGGAAGCAAATTTATGATGCTATCTGCTTGCAAATGCATTAAATGATCTACCAGGCTAGAAACACCAAGCGCAGATCCATCCAACTTCATGAGCTCAAGATGTGTTTGGAACAGCTCTTGTTCTTTCCGCAGGGCATCCTCCATCGGGACATCTTCATCAGTCCTATTGCAAACACAGATTTATCCAAGACAAATATTTCCAGTATTGTCCATGATTTTGTTGTACAGCCCTTTTGGGCATTTGTCGATCTTTGTCACCACTATTAGACTTCTGCTTCCTTTTTTATCTACGTCACGAGACATTCGAATAGATTCGCAGGTTTGGAAGTCCACAGTGGCTGAAAGGATGTTGAGGATGATGCTCTCCTCCGGCATGATGTAGTGGCGAATGATCCGGGAGACCTTATCGTAGATGTCATCCGGTTGCCCATGAAAGGGTACTCTTGTGATACCCGAGAGATTAACCATGGTGAGGTCGGGAACGTTCGGCTTGCTGACATGCACAGTGATTGGTTTTTTTGTGATGCCTTTGGAATTGCCAGCAAGAATCTGTGTTGCAGATTCTATAGTAGAGGCAATTTACTCCTCGTTGATCTCTTTCTTGACACCCTCATACTGGATAGTAATGGTGGGCTCTTTCGATGTTTGGAGTCTCAGTATTAGGGGCACTCGTGTGACAATGCCTTGACCTCTGGGCAGGGCAATGCTGGCAAGGGACTCTAAAATGGTAGATCTGCTGCTGGACTGATCGCCGACAACAACAATGCTAGGCAGGTTGATGCCCTCTCCCATAATTCTGAACTGTAAAGCTGATCAACATCATCGAGCAAAGGGCAGATGTGTTCATTGAAGCTCTGAGAAACTACAGAGCATGTCGGATTAGAGGACCCAAGATTAGAGTCGAGGTTCAAACTATCCGGGGGGGTAGGGGCTACTTGGCGAGGACGTGATCTCAAACATATTGACTACAAAGCGTGGAAATAATGGAGCTGGGGATGGTATATTGTACTGAAATGAGCAAGGGTTGCAAGCTCACAACGGAAATGAGTTTGGATCTCTTCCTTCCTCCTTCTTACGATTTATATATGTAGAAATGTATAGTAAGCTTCATTATATGTGTGTCTGTGCATCAGCTAACTCAGTTGCTGGCTTGCATTAATGGAACATGAGCCTCACGCCCTACTCAATTGCCCCAGACATCTTATGGGCGGGAAGATCACACCCTAGTAGCATCAGTAATCTATTAGAGGAAGTAGTTGTGATAATGGCTTTCCCCACCGAACCATCAATGGGCAAGTATCCTCTTCATGTCACTTCACGCATCCAGCCTTCATGTGATGTTCATTTAAAATTTTGAGACGCTTGACACATGGCAGAAGCTGGCCACGTGTTCTCAAGGCTTCTAGGTGAGGTAAAAAGGGGGATGGAGTAAAGGGGGGTCAATCATTTGATCAACCTCCCTAGATATGATCTCAGCGACATCCCACGATGCGAAGGGGTCTTCTTGAGATTCATTTTCCAACATAGGTAGCCATTCCTTGAAGTGAAATGCCTCCAGCTTTTTTCTTCGAAGGAATTCTACATTTTTGGCTTGATGAACCATCTAGTTTTTTTGTGAAGAACATGACTAAGTGCTATATCTAGTCTTGCTTTAGTTTTCTATTCAGTAAAACAAATGTGCAGAGTGGAAGGGATCTATTTAGAGTTGATCATATGGCAGCGGATGTTGAAACTTCTGAAAAGAATTAGCGTTGATCGTATGGCAGGGGATGGTCTTCGGTTGCTCCCTCACCTTGATGATGAGGGGAGATCATGATGGGAAGGGAGTGGATAATGAGGTAGTATTACCAGATAATGGTAATGCCAAGGTCAAAATCGGCCGACGAGCCCTCGCCATCCGACCTACGAGGCGGATATTCTAAAATTTGGCTCGATGGACTTGCGAAGACTCAATTCTTCCACAACACAAATGTGAAGAAATCTAGGGAGCCTTAGGAATGTAGCCCCCAAATCGATGACATCTAAGGCGAATTAGTCTATGAAACGCCGTCTGATTGTTCTAAAGTGAAGAAATCTAGGGGCGGATCAGACTACAAAATGCCGTCCGATTGTTCCGAAAGTACTATAGTGAAAAAATCTAAGGGCGAATGAGACTACAAAACGCCGCCCGATTGTAAGATGCCCGATTATTCCGAAATACGAAAGTGAAGAAATCTATGTGCGAATCACACTACAAAGCGCCGTCCGAATGAGATGTCCTCGATTGCAGATTGATCCTCTCGTTCTATTTCTCTTGCTCTTACTCTCTGCTTGCGCGCCCGTTAGCATGGCTAATGCATTCTAGATAACTGTAATATCCCTTACGTTAGCCACGTTATCCCATCAGGTGCAGCTTGCTGGCCTTTGAATTCTGTATTTACTTCTTTCAGAAATTACGTTAGTGCATATCCACATTTCTCGCAGCTATTCCAGCTGATTTAACAATATATTCTCGGATGGAGAGTCGAGAAAGTGAAAGCAATTATAATAGTGTGGATTGTCTGATTCACAAGTGCTCATATGTTGAACATTGGAGCTCCAAATTGAAGTCTTACAAAGGCGAGCTAACTTGCCACGAATTGGCTGTGATGATAGGTCGATTGGCTTTTAATAACATCTGATTCGAGTTACGATCTAAGAGCGGTGGCACCAGGTATATGGAGTGCTTTCCAACAGCTCATAAACTTCGGAATTACATCAGAAACTCCATATACTCCTGGGCTGGTGACATCGATTGTTGAGGATTTGGGTAATGGAAGAAAGGTTCTCGTTAGGCTGATTGTGTGGAGTTCAGTTTGTTCCTATGTTCAATAACGGTCTCAGCGGAGTCTCTGCGTGACCGGTTTCAAAGAGCGTTTAGTCCACAATACTTGAACGGGCAAACATTCAATACGTTTATAGATTTAGGGGCCAACTGGGCGACATGCATGGCCAATAACATTGTTTTGGACTATAGCCTTATTACCGGTGCTGCTGATAAGTCTTAGTTAGCTCGATCGGGTTCATCGATGTTGCCCCTCAACACCTCAGCTGCTTACCAAGATATAATCGATTACATGAGCAAGATAAATCAAACTATAAAAGGTATCTTTTTCTCAACTAATTTTTCTCCTGTGAGTCTAATTTTATGTAGAGCAAGATACAATACAACTAATTATGTTGGCAAACCAAACTATGTCTCAAAGAGTTCATATTTTATGAGTCCCTATAGAGTGTTTTTTTAAAGGTTGTGTGTGTGTATAGAGTCTAATTTTGTTTGTTTGTGTGTGTGTGTGTCTGTGTGTGTGTGTGTGTGTGAGAGAGAGAGAGAGAGACACACACACACACACACACACACACACACACACAGCATTGTTCCTAATACACTACTGGTGGCATTAACATGCTATAGGGCTAACACAAATTCACAATGCAAGAATCACAACAAGACAAAGCACGCACAGACGCGTTTCCTTAACTTAAAAAAAAACTTATGAGTGCGTCTATGGGCATATCTATTTATACGTCTACAGACCCACGTCTATAGGTGCATCTATATAACAAACAGACATGCCTATAGACGCGCTTTTAGACGCTCTGTAAAAATTTTAAAAAAATAGAGAGACGCGTACATAGATGTGCTTATAGACACTCTACAGAATCTTTTTTTTAAATAAAAGCAGAAATTTGTGTGGTTGAACAGAATGCTGTATATGTTGTGTATGTTATGTGGTTATACAAGAATCCCATTTCCACATTGTGCAATTCAATTCTTACGGCCAACTGCATTTTGATTAGCATGATTCCAAGCACATCTATAGTCGATGATTACAATTCCGAATAAAACATTTCGACTCTAAAACATTTAGTTCACAAGGCATTCCTTGATAGAACGTTGCACAAGGAAATTGAAAGCCAAAAAAATAAAAGGAGTGTATATTAATTCACAGCCCAAAAAGTACTTGTATGTACATATAGCACGAAGCCAAGCCACATCCTATGGCTTCAAGTACAAAAAATAAGAGGAGTGTATATACAAGAGAGGTACGAAGCTAAAGCAATGGCTTCAAGTACAAAAAAGAGTAGCTAGCATTACTTTTAGGACTAATCTAAGTTCTCCACATCCTCGCTCCCTTCTTTGCTCCCTTCTTCCTCATCTTCTTCCTCCTGATCAGCCATAGGGCCCTGTAAACGAGGGAAAACATGTATTAATGTATGAGAAATCAAATGTTTATTTACAATATTGATATTATTTAATTACTTTTAAATACTTGGGGAGGCGCTCCAGTAGTTCAAAAATACTGCTCCTCAGTAATCAACCCATCATCATAGAAGTGCCTCCATATATCTCTTCTACGATGGTGGCGGTGGTAGGCTGTCTCGGCAGGAGTAGGGTACCTGTCCACGATATCAAGCTACAAGATGACACAATTTTGCAGAGGGGTTAGTACAAAGAAATAACCTCCTAATAAACCACATAAACACAATATAATTTGAGATCGATACTTACAAATTGGGCCTCCCATGATTCAACACCCCTTGCTCCAAAATGCACATTTCCATATTCCTCCATTTGGATCCTTCGTGCCTCCAAGTGCTACAGACTGGGGTCCACCTTCGCTGCCTTCATTGCTTTCTTCCACTCACGCTTGTGAGCGGTGTGGGGCTGGCCCCTTGGTGGTTGACCTCCCTCTCTGTTGGCAATCTTAGCTAGTGCCTGCCTCTTAAGCGAAGATCTTTTATTGGTAAGTATCATAACAATCTTTGACTTGGCCCATTTATCTATAAATTGAACATTGGGGGGATTGGGATATCTAGAGCGAACAACAGTGAGGGTCTCATCAGCCAACTTTTCTGGCTAGTCTTTGTAGTGAATAAAGCAATCTCTATAGTTGTTAGCAATTATAGAGTGCCTGAAGGCCATGATGTCCTTCCCCCGTGCATCCATCAAGATGCCTCCTATCTGAGTAATGTCATAGAAGATTGTACCATCACCCTTTAGCATGTTTGCATCATTTGAATCATCCCCGCCTCCACCATTACCCCCCAAGGCACTCCGCTATGCATCCCCCACCGCTCTCCCTACTACTACGCCTGCTACCCTGTCGTATCGAGCTAGTACATTGGCCACTCGCAGCTGGAGAAGCGACTCTCGACTGCATGGGAGTACGCTGGCCATTCGTAGCTGGAGAAGTGACTCTCGATTGCACGGGAGTACGTCGATGGCTCTGCGAGGCAGAAGGACCTCTTGACCACAGGGGGGGAGAAGGGGCTCGGATCTATAGCTGGCTGGGCTGTCTCGACTCCACTGGGGTAATCTCAGCTGGTGTGGGGTTGGGCTAGTTTGGAGTCTGTACTGCCGACTCCTGGGGTGTGTTTGGAGTACTTCTCATGTATGTGTATAACTCCCCAGGAGTGGGAGGGTGCCCCAAGATGTTATATAACTCCCAAAAAATGGCATCCCAAAGATCAGGTGAGGCTGAAGAGCTTCCTAGCCACATGATGAACTGAAGAAAAGAAAAGAAGAAGATTACCATTGAGCATGCCCTCTTTCCATCATGCATGCCCTCGTCACGAGATGCAAAATAAGAAATAGAGTGACAGCCTGACATTGAACAAGCATTTATAGACTCCTACATTCTTTGAATTAGAGTGACAGAAGTCTATATCTGCTTGCTCAATGCTAGGCTATTGAAGCTTCACATGGGGCAAAAGAGAGAGGGAAAGAGAGGAGAAAAGAGAGGAAAAGAGAGGAGAAAAAAGAGAGAAAAAGAGAGGAGAAAAATCTCAAAAAAAGAAGAAAAGAGAGGAGAAAAAAGAGAGAAAAAGAGAGAAAGTGAAAAGAGAAAAAGTGAGGATAAAAGAGAGAAAAAAAGAGAAGGAAAGAAAGAAGAAAAGAGAGGAAAATAGAGGAAAAGAGAGGAGAAAAAAGAGAGAAAAAGAGTGGAGATAAGAGATAAAAAGAGACGAAAAGAGAGGATAAAAGAGAGAAGGAAAAAGAGAGAGAAAGTGAGGATAAAAGAGAGAAAAAGAGAGAAGGAAAGAGAGGAGAAAAAAGAGAGAAAAAGAGAGGAGATAAGAGAGAAAAAGAGAGGAGAAAAGAGACAAAAAGAGAGAAGGAAAGAGAGGATAAAAGAGAGAAGGAAAAAGAGAGAAAAAGTGAGGATAAAAGAGAGAAAAAGAGAGAAGGAAAGAGATGAGAAAAGAGAGCAAAAGAGAGGAGAAAAAAGAGAGGAGATAAGAGAGAAAAAGAGAGGAGAAAAGAGAAGGAAAGAGAGGAGAAAAGAGAGAAAAAGAGAATGCAATCCCTTATTTCCTCATGAACGCAATCCCTTTCTTCATTCATGCAATCCCTTTCCATCACTCATGCAATCCCTTTCTTCATTCATGCAATCCCTTTCCATCATTCATGCAATCACTTATTTTCATCATTCATGCAATCCCTTTCTTGGAAGGGGAAGGGGGAGGGGAAGGGAAAGGGAAAGAGAAGTAAAAGGAAAGGGAAGGGGAAGGGAAAGAGAAGAAAAAGGAATGGGAAGGGGAAGGGGAAAGGAAGAACACACAAGAAAAACTGTCGTAGTGCGTCTATAGATGTGTCTATCTGCGCGGCTGTCTGTTTTTCCAAAAATTAGATGCATCATTAGACGTGCTTCGACAAACACCTTTTTAAAAGAAACTGAAAAGGACATGCGCCCGACCCCAAAAAGAACAACACTAGTACCAAAAACATCCCTTCCCTGCATACGACAAAGGACGAATCCAAAGAGAGCAACTTCCAAAGAAGACTAACCACCAAGAGACTTACCTTGGATAGAGGTATGGAAGCTTCTTGTCCTTCTTCAAAGCTGCTTCTCTTTCTTCTCTTCCTTGTTCACCCTCTTCTCTTGTATGCTTGGGGATGACTGTGTAAGCCTGGAGATAAGTGTGGATGCCTGGAGCTATGTCTATTAATAGGAAAGCAAGCTGCACGATGCTAAAAGTATGTGAAGGAAAGCAAGCGCACTAAAAGTAGGTTCGAAAATCAGTTCGCACTCTGTGCATCTAAAAGCGTGTCTAAACACGCATCTAAAAGCGCATCTAAATGTGGCTACACTATGTTTTAGATGTGCCTATAGATGTGTTCCATGTACAGATGCGGTGTTAGATGCATTTTTAGATGCTACATAGAGTTTTGACATTTACAATTCATGCAAGAATACATTTTTTGGTTTGTTTATTTGTAGGATGTCTTCATCTTTAAGAAGTAGCTCCAGTGAGGATGAATCCCTCCGTATCCACCATCGCAAAATGTGGTTAGAGCAAAAAATCAAATGTACGTGTTCAATGTCGAGGAAACATGTATCGTGCACACAGAATTACACTCAATCATGTCTCAAAGTATGGAGAATGGGATGCAATCATAAACATGGTAAGTGTTAAAGAGTTAAGGTTGATTGAGATACCTATGGGTGTTCATGTGTTTGATATATGATCCTTTTTTAATTTGATACAGGATGCAGTGCCACACTCACATATGTTGCCCTATGCTCATCGTGAGGAGGCAAAGCGTCAGTGATATGAGGTGGGATCTTCAAGAGGGACTGTTATGGATGCATGGAGTAATGGTGATAGTAGCCCTCCACCATTACCTCATGAGGCCATGGAGGAGGAGGTGTTTGATGATATGGTGTGGGATTTATATGTCCATCAATCCTCAGGTAGGGATGATAGCATGAAGCAAGACGATCTTTTTACTACAGCATCGACTCCACTGCTTGAGGGGTGCCTCCCTTGAGTTACTAAACTTGCAGACCATCTATGGATGGAGCAATGCAAGTTTGAATGCATAACTCAAGTAAGCTTTAATCTCACTCGCACTCTCACTCTCAATCTCAGAGCTTCGGAAATATGCTACCTTGCTGCATCTGCATATTCTGAGTTTTCAACTTAATAGATCATGGCATTAGATCTCGACCTCTTCTGTAAAGTTATAGATCACAATCTCAGCTTTCCAACAAAAAAGAAGAACTCCTCAATTCGAGTCCGGAATCAAAAGTTATGGTCGAAATAGTGACTGCTATTTTTATCCAAGAAAGGTGCGACCTGTTTTTAGGTAAAACCTTCCCATAGATAATCTCAAAGGGTGCTCTTCTAGTTGCAAAATGAGGAGTATTATTATAAGCAAACTATAAGAGATGAAGATATTTGTCCCAAGTCTTTGGTTGACTTCCCGCATAAGCTTTTATCATATCTAGAATAGTACTATTTGTAACTTCAGTTTGTCCATTCGATTCATCTTCTCCTTCCATGTTCCTGATGCATCTCTCAACAATTGCTGAGGACTTTAATATTCTTTGCTACTAGTATTCTTTTTGTAAGAGGTTAAATTTGTATGAGGACAGCTCACTCCTTTTGGATGAACTCTGATGATGTACAAAGGTTACAAAAAATAATAATTGTAAATCGTAGAATGTGTAGACTACTTTAATTGGTCACCGTGTTCTCACTATGCTTTTTACATTGTACTGTAAAGTAATGGGAAAATAATTTAATGTGTGTGCTTGTAATTACTTGAAAAATATTTTATTTGCATAAAAAGTAGATTTAGTACTCTTGAGGAACTTTCCATTTACTTGAAATTAAACCCACATGTAACTACTTAACCCACATGTACCCAAAACAAGTCATTCATTTATTCATCATATACCCAAATCTAGTAATTCATTCAGTCTAACCAATGTCAAAGACACATCATGTGCTATATAGCGACGGTTTTTTTCCGATGCTTTTAATGACTTTAATAACGATGTTTGTGCCCATTTTTTTTTAAAAAAATTTTGTAAAAACCATTGGTATTTTCGTCGGAAAAGGGCCTATGCCTTGTAGTGTGTATTTGCCTATGCCTATGCCTATGCTTATGTTTGTTTTTTGTTTTTTTTTTTCATGTTTGTGTCTATGTTAGACATGGGATCACGTCACACGTTCGACGAGTACAGACAACCTCGCAGGAGGAGACATCACGATCTCTATGCTCCAAAGGACTTTGATTCCTCTCAGGCAACACCTGAGGGGACTAGACTCCTCTTGGACATAGCACTACGACTACCCCTGGTCCCTGACTCCTCTCGGACCTAGCACTGCGACTACCCTTGGTCTGACTCCTCTCGAATGTAGCACAGTGACTAACCCTTGGGGAACTCCTTTGCTAGCAACACATGGCTTTGTCAGGAGTCTCGACGAGTTTGTAGCACAGATGACCAATGAGGAGGCAGCGAGATTCTTCTCTCTGCTATCTCAGAGGACCTCAACCATTCCCTCTCCTACACTGACGGTTGGACCTACTGCCCAGCCCTCCCCTCATGCCTCTTCGACCGAGGGGTCATCACCTATGCGTGCCTATCATAAGGGAAGGAAGAGTAGGAGGGGTCGCTTATGTTGTGCTGACTCAGGAGATGTAGACGAGTTAGCACACTCACATCCCTACAGGTCTCCACTTGGTCCCGAGACATAGTATCAGTCAGGTCCCTTGCCCTCTCCTACTCCCACTGCTACTCCTTGCTCCGGAAGTGCTCGCACAACTTCCACTCGCTCTGACTCTGCCATTACCATCAGTCCTCCTTACCTAGATGAGGACCTCTCTTATCAAATCATGGCTACCGAAGAGATAATAGAAGATAGAAAGGGCAAAGCAGTGATGGCCACCATGAGGCGGTTGATGAGCCATCACTTCAAGAGTGGCATTGCTACCGATTGGCGGTATCAAGATGACCAAAAGAAGCAGGCGGTCATCGATGAATTAAAACAAAAATACCCTAACCCACCAAATTGGAAGTTTAATGAGAATTATATGTGAAAGTGCATGGGTTTGGTCTTGAAGCATCGTAGATCAACCTTGCATACTTCCATCGCAAAGGGGATGGCTAAACCCAGCTGAGCAGACAAAGCTGATTGGAAGTTCTTTAAGAAGCAGAATAGGGACCATCCCGAAATATTTGAGGGTCAGAGGAGGGCTGCAAGGAGGCAGCTGGACACCGTAGGTACTTTGCACTTTGGTGCAGGCGAACGGTTGGCATTCAAGGCAACTGTGGTAAGTCTACTTCTCATTTAATGTATTGTTCTATTTGTTTTACTACATATTACATGCACTTTATCTAACTCTAACTCTCTAAATTGGATCCACAGCAAGTTGCGATGGATCATCTTCCTACAGATGCAGAGACGCAACTCGCGTTTCACATAGGAACAAAGCCATGGTTTATTAAGCAAGAGGCAATGGGACCGACGGTCGATTGGGCTGAGGTGGCTACTCGCATGGTATAAGTCTACTCCTACTTGTAATCTCAATTTTTAAATTGTTTTATTCTTTAAGTTCCAATCTAATTTTTAATTTATATGGTTCACTCTTAGGGTCAAAGCTCGAGCATCCCATCACCGGAGGCAAGTAATCACCAGGGCTAGGGATCAGACGCACGTGACGAGGGTCAGGGAGAAGGCATAGCTCAAGAGGACCAAGGATCAGGCCAACAAGATGAGGAAGAGGACGAGGACGACGAGGATGATTCGAATGAGTAGTAGTAGTAGTAGTAGTAGTAGTAGTAGTAGTAGCAGTTTGCATATGTCATTTTGTATATCCACTCATTTGAGCGATTTTGTATCACTGTTAAATGTCGCTATATAGTGACAATGATAATAGTCGCTATATAGCGACACTGGTAAACGTCACTATATAGCGACGATTAATAGAACTTTAAAAAACGCATTAGTGGGGCTAAACAGGGCCATAGCAAGCCCTGTTTTGTCCCATTAATGCTTTTTTTTTTGTAATTACAAAAAAAAAAATTATTACAAAATTTCCCTTGCGAAAAGGGTGATACAAAATCGCTCAAATGAAATGATCGAGCAACAAAAGCATATACATGTCGAACATATACAACATTGTTTGTTACAAAATTACCCTTTCGAAAAGGGTGATACAAAATTGCTCAAACGAGCGGATATACAAAATAACATACATGGCAAAGTATATGCAAATTGCTACTACTACTACTACTCATTCGAATCGTCCTCATCGTCCTCGTCGTCCTCGTCTTGTTGGTCTGATCCTTGGTCCTCATGAGTTGCACCTTCTCCCTGATCCTCATCACATGCCTCTGATCCCTGGCCCTGGTGATCGCTTGCCTCCGATGATGGGACGCTCGAGCTTTGACCCTAAGAGTGAACCATATAAATTGAAAATTAGATAGGAACTTAAAGAATAAAATAATTTAAAAAGTGAGATTACAAGTAGGAGTAGACTTATACCATGCGAGTAGCCACCTCAGCCCAATCCACCATCACTCCCATTGCCTCTTGCTCAATAAACCACGGCTTTGTTCCTATGCAAAATGCACCTTGCGTCTCTACATCTGTAGGAAGATAACCCATGGCAGCTTGTTGTGGATCCAATTTACGAGAGTTAGAGTTAGATAAAGTGCATGTAATATATAGTAAAACAAATATAACAATACATTAAATGAGAAGAAGTAGACTTACCACGGTTGCCTTGAATGCCAAACGTTCACCTGCACCAAAGTACGAAGTACCTACGATGTCCAGCCATCTCTTCGCAGCCCTCCTTTGACCCTCGAACATTTCATGATGGTCCCTATTCTGCTTCTTGTAGAACTTCCAATCAGCTTTGTCTGCCCACCTGGGTTTAGCCAACCCCTTTGTGATGGAAGTACGCAAGGTTGATCTACGATGCTTCAAGACCAAACCCATGCGCTCTCGCACATAATTCTCATTAAACTCTCGATTTGGCGGGTTAGGGTATTTTTGTTTCAATTCATCGATGACCACCTACTTCTTCTGGTCATCTTGATACTGCCAATTGGTAGCAATGCCGCTCTTGAAGTGATGGCTCATCAATCGCCTCATGGTGGCCATCACTACTTTGCCCTTTCCATCTTCTATTATCTCTCCGACAGCCGTGATTTGATAGGAGAGATCCTCTGATGATTAAGGAGGACTGATGGCAGCAGAGTCAAAAGGAGTGGATGCTGTGCGAGCACTTCCAAAGCGAGGAGTAGCAGTGGGAGTAGGAGAGGGCAAGGGACCTGACTGATACTGTGTCTCCAGACCAAGTGGAGACCTATAGGAATGTGAGTATGCTGACTCGTCTACATCTCCCGAGTCAGCATAACATAAGCTTCCCCTCCTACTCTTCCTTTCCTTATGAGAGGCACACGCAGGTGATGACCCCTCAGTCGAAGGGACATGAGGGGATGGCTGGACAGTACATCCAGCCATCAGTGTAGGGGAGGGAATTGTTGAGGTCCTTTAAGATAGCAGAGAGAAGAATATCACTCATCTGTACTACAAACTTGTCGGGACTCCCGATAAAGCCATGCACGGCTAACAAAGGAGTTCCTCGAGGGGTAGTCGCAGTGCTACATCCGAGAGGAGTCGGACCAGGGGTGGTCACAGTGCTAGGTCTGAGAGGAGTCAGGGACCAGGGGTAGTCCCCTCAGGTGTCACCTGAGAGGAATCAAAGTCCTCTAGGAGCATATAGATCATGATGTCTCCTCCTGTGAGGTTGTCCGTACTCGTCGGACGTGCGACGTGATCCCATGTCTAACATAGACATAAACACAAAACAAAAAACAAAAAACAAACATAAGCATAGCATAGGCATAGGCATAGGCAAAGGAAAAGAGGAAGAAGAGGGAAAGGAAAAGAGATTGGAAGAGGGGAAAGAGAGAAGAAGAGGGAAAGGAAAGAAGGAAAGAAGAGAGAAGAAGAGGGAAAGAAGAGGGAAAGAAGAGGAGACAAGAGGGAAAAGAGAAAGTGGAGGATAAGAGGAAGAAGAGGGAAAGGAAAGAGGAAAAGAAGAGGGAAAGAAAGGAAGAAGAGGAAGAAGAGGGAAAAGAGGAGAAGAGGAAGGAAAAGGGAAGGGGAGGGGAGGGAGAGGCGGGGGCAAGGTCGAGGGGGGGAGGGGGGGGAGGGAAGGCGGGGGCGAGGGCGGGGTTGAGGGAGGGAGGGAGGGGGGGGGTTCTAGCGGGATCGAGGGAGGTAGGGAGGAGGGGGGGAGGGAAGGGCGGGGGCGGGGGTGGGGGGGTTTCTGGCGGCCGTGGCCACCAGGACCCGTGGAGGGGGAGAGGAGGGAGGGGGTGGAGCCCGGGTGGGGAAGGGAGGGAGGGAGGGGGGGTTTGGCGGCCGCGGCCACCAAGACCCCCTCGAGGGGGGGGACTAGCAGCCACGGCCGCCAGGACCCCCTGGAGGGGGGAGGGGAGGGGAGGGGGGCGGGTCTGGTGGGGGAGGGAGGGAGGGGGGGTCTGGCGGCCGCGGCCGCTAGGACCCCCTGGAGGGGGGAGGGGAGGGAGGGGGGAGGGAGGGGAGGGGTCGAGGGAGGGAAGGGGGGGTCAAGGGAGGGGGGGGGGAGGGGAGGGGGAAGGGGAGCCGGGTGGGGGAGGGAGGGAGGGAGGGGGGGTCTGGCGGCCACGGCCACCAGGACCCCCTGGAGGGGGGAAGGGGGGCGGAGGGGAGGGGGGGGAGGGGAGCTGGGTGGGGAAGGGAGGGAGGGAGGGGGGGTCTGGCGGCTATGGCCACCAGGACCCCCTGGTGGAGGGGGGGAAGGGGGGCGGAAGGGGGGGTCTGGTGGCCCGGCTGCCAAACCCCCTGGAGCAGGGGAAGGGGGGCGAAAGGGGGGGGGGTCTGGTGGCCGCGGCCGCCAGAACCCCTGGGGGGGAGGGGGGGTCTGGCGGCCACGACCGCCAGAGCCCCCTAAAGGGGGGGTGGGGGAGGGAGGGATGGGAGCCGGGTGGGGGAGGGAGGAAGGGGGGGTCTGGCGGCCGCGGCCACCAAGACCCCCTGAAGGGGGGAGGGGAGGGAGGGGGTAGGGGAGCAGGAGCGGAGGGGAGGGGAGGGGGGGAGGGAGGGGGAGGGGGGGAGGGAGGGAGGCAGGGAGGCAGGGAGGGGAGGGGTCGAGGGGTCGAGGGAGGGAGGGGGGTCTGGCGGCCACGGCCGCCAGAACCCCCTGGGAGGGGGGGAGGGGAGCCGGGTGGGGGAGCGAGGGAGGGGGGGTCTGGCGGCCACGGCCGCAGGACCCCCTGGAGAGGGGAGGGGAGGGGAGGGGGCCGGGGGAGGGGAGCCGGGTGGGGGAGGGAGGGAGGGGGGTTCTGGCAGCCACCAGGACCCCCTGGAGGGGGGAGGGGAGGGAGGGGGTGGGGGAGCGGGAGCGGGGGGGGAGGGGGGGGTCAAGGGGTCGAGGGAGGGAGGGGGGCGGGGGGTGGCAGTCGTGGCCACCAGAACCCCTGGAGGGGGTAGGGGAGGGAGGGGGTGGGGGAGTAGGAACGGAGGGGAGGGAGGGGGTGGGAGGGGGGAGGGGAGGGAGGGAGGGGGTGGGGAGCGGGAGCGGAGGGGAGGGAGGGGGGGGAGGGGAGGGGGGGGAGGGGTCGGAGGGGTCAAGGGAGGTAGGGGGGGTTTGGTGGCCACAGCCGCCAAAACCCCTTGGAGGGGGGAGGGGAGGGGGGGGGGGGAGGGGAGCCGGGTGGGGGAGGGAGGGAGGGAGGGGGGGTCTGGTGGCCATGGCCACCAGACCTCCCAGAGGGGGAAGGGGAGGGAGGGGGTGGGGGGAGGGGAGGGAGGGGGTGTTCTGGTGGCCGCAGCCGCCAGAACCCAAGGAGGGGGGAGGGGAGAGGGGAGGAGGGGAGCCGGGGAGGGAGGGAGGGGAAGGGAGGGGGTGGGGGGGGTTCTGGCCACAGGGAGAGGGATGAGGGGGAGCCGAGGAGGGAGGGAGGGGTAGGGGGCGGGGTCGAGAGGGGGAGGGGATGGGGGGGGTTCTGGCGGCAGAGGGAGGGGAGGGGAGGGGGGGAGGGTGGGGTCGGGGGAGGGAGGGAGGGGGGGAGGGGAGCAGAGGGAGAGAGCGGGGAGAGAGAGGGAGAGAGAGAGAGGGAGAGGAGAGGAGGGAGCGGAAGGAGAGAGAGGGGAGAGGAGGGAGGGGAGTGAGAGAGAGTGTGAGGGGGAGGGAGAGAGAAAGAGAGAGAGAGAGTGAGGGGGCAAGGTATGGGAGAGAGAGAGAGTGTGAGGGAGAGAGAAACAAGGGACTGGGTTTTTTTTTTTAAAATGCCAAAAGTTTTAAAATCCCCCAATCTCTTTTTTCATTTTGTTGGCCAATCTCTCAATGTTGCATGTAATAGCATGATGTGTGAATATAATTTTTGCATTAAGAACATATATTTTTTGGTAATGTAAACCTTCATAACCAGTCACACACCCATGTGAATTTGGTGTGGATATGTGTAGGAGCTTATCTTAGCCACCAACAATGTCACAAACCATGGCTGGTAAAAATTTCAAGCGTGGAGTGGAGGATGAAGGGCATTATTGGTTGTTTGCTTGGTCAAAAAATACCCGCTTCAATGCAAGAAGTTTACAACTTTGAGGACATTTAACAACCACAGGTAATTACACACAACATGTCTCCTATTCCACACTTGAAGCGCGGTTAGAAGATAAAGCGAGTATGCAAAGATAAGAAAAGTGAGGGTGCATCATGTGCTTCTTGTCACCTGCAACGATCAATAAAGCACTCATTCTTGGTCGAAGAGAGGTATGCCAATTGTAGGGCTTAGGCAAAGTACACGGCAAATCTTAGTGCCAAAAAATTATGGATAACCTTGCCTTGAAAAGAAGGGATAGATGATGCATAGTGGATTGAGGAGCATGTTCAAGGTATCATGGCTACCTAGGATGCTCCAGCTTGTAAGGAGAAGCATTTGTCCCAAACTTTCGAGAAGGTTCTTAGAAAGAAGCAAGCCTGTCAAGCCTCCATGGCTACATCCCTTGTCCCTGAGTCAAAGTGTGATAATCCTTTTGTTGATGATTCCTCAGAGGAGGACTAAGGAACTATTTGCGACTTGTGCTTTGTATTCAAAATGCAACTATTATAATCTCTATTTGGAAATAGAATTGTAAGGCTTATTTATTATGAGTCATAATACAAGGCTTTCCTTTATTGTCCATGTTGATCTTTTCAATCATATTAGTCTCTACTCTTTATTATGTTTCTTCCTGCAAGTTTAATATTGCTATGCATTATAAATCTAAAACTATGAGAGATAATGAGTTTAAAGCTAAGAGAGAGAGAGAGAGAGAGAGAGAGAGAGAGAGAGAGAGAATGAAATATAGGATGAGAATGAGAATGAAAAATGTAGTTATAAGGTGTGATAAGAGCTTACATTTTTTTAAGTAACCAAGAATTGTCTTTTGACTTTTTGAGACACCCATCTTTTTTATGTTCCATCTTCTAGATGCAAAAGCTTGTAGGGGACATCGAGTTTTGGTTCTCTCCCTCAATGAAGCCATCAACACGATCCATGTTGATGTATGCTATGCGACAGATCTTGTATCAAGATCCAAGGTCTTCAACAAGATCCCAATGCAGGTTGCTTGCAATAAATAACCCAATGGGAGGTGTGTGCAATTTGCTAATATGGTATCCGGAATAAGTTTATTTTAAGCAAATTGTTCTTTTCTCAATGTCTTGAAGCCTATCATCGAAGAAGTTTAGAAATAGGTAAAAAGGATTTTAAAAAAACACAACCACCATGATTGAATAGAAAGGCAATACGTACGCAATCATTGGGAGGGAAGCCATGGGGTCAACGGTGGATGGTAATCTTCATAGAGATGCTTTTGTAATTCTTGCAGGATGCCCACCTGCTGGCCTCCCAAACCTATAGAGCAAGCGAGGGCCAAGGAGAGGTAAATAACTATGAGGAAGAAGGAGATCCAAAGGGGGGATTAATGGAGGGAAGTAATGTTTGGGGAGTAAGGGGCACATGTAGTATTGGTGGAAGGGGACACATGGAGTATTGGTGGAAGGGGACATGCACGAAGGGAGTCAACTTTGTGGCTGGAGCAATGGAGCGCAGCAAAGTGGAGCTATGAAGCACAACTAAGTAGGGACGATGAAGCTGAAGGGAGCGATGGAGGAGGATGAAGCAGAAGGGAGCTATAGGGAGCACAGATGATGGAGGTGAATAGAGCAAAAGGAAGTGAAGCAGTAGGGGCAATGGAGCACCGAGGGGTAGTGGAGCGGGATGGAGTGCAGTAGGTGGGATTTCGAAATCCCTGGTTTGTGGCAGGTAAGCATGGCGGTTAACCTTCCCCATAATTCACCTCAGATAAATGCAGGCTTGCCCTTCCATTTGGAAAACTCCATTAGGCTCCAGGCCCGTTGATGGAAGGAGGGACCCATGCAAGTGCTACGCCAACAAAAGACAAAGTGAGGACAATGAGGATTATCCTCAGGCCGTCAACTGACTTCTCACGTTGATGATCTTCAGCGACACACAAACATTGCCTCAAGTCACAAGCTTCACCACTTCCTGCAGTTATTGCTGAGCTCACTCCAAGAGTAGATGCATTGCTAGCTACGAACGGCCACCCAACACCTTCTCTTTCTTTAAAACTCGGTGATAAGCAACCTGCATTATTAAGTTCTGGCTCTCCTTAGTCTGGTGGTTGCATAGTCCTTCTTCCTTCGGTGTTCTTCCGTGATGCGCCCTTGAGGGTAGCTTAGCTCCACTACTTTGCTTCTTCTTTCTCTCTCTCTCTTTCTCTCTCTCTCTCTCTCTCTCTCTCTCTATATATATATATATATATATATATATATAACACTTTATCTCCCTCTTTCCTTGTTTATCTTCCCCTTTTCTTCCCTTTAAAAGAGGGTTTTACTTTGCTTTATTTACCTCTTTTGTTAGTTGTAGACTTTCTCAAGTATTACATTTAGTATTTTGTTTCTCCTTTATTTTTACGTAATTTCCTCATCTCTTTCAAAGTCTTACTGAAAAGGAATTTCATACAGCTTTTCCTTGGTACTTTTCAAGCTTCATTTTTTTACAACTATAGTTTAGCTTTGATTTGTTATCTAACCTTTTTGTTTCATTATATAACCATTTATGATTTACTTATGAATTTAATCAAGGATGTGGAACACCCTCCTTGATTAGTTTTGTCAAATAAATGAGTGGGTCTTCGAAAGTTGTGGACTACCTTAAAGAAATTTTAATGTCACTATTGGTTGTGGACTACCCCCAATATCAATTAAATTGGCACACACACATGCATGCAAAACTATTCGATTTGGCACATTTTTTTAAATTTTCATTAGCCTCTCAATTTTTTTCATTAATAGTTCTCGTTAATAATTTATTCTTAAAATTTTCTCTTTTCTAGCTAATTCCTCATTTTTCTCATTTAATTTATGGTCAAACTATTTGTTTCTCATTTATTTCCTTGATAAATTATTTTAAATTAGGCATTTTTTAGAGGACCCCCCTAAACAGTTGGGCACCTAGTTGTTAACTACTAGAAGGTGTTGATTCCCCCCTTGAATAGTGGGGCACCTCGTTACACTTTTTTAAGTGAGTGGATTTCCCCCTTAAATAATTGGGCACCTAAATTGTATAACTAATGTAAGTTTTTGTTGAATAAACCCCCTTTGTCACCTTCACTTTTTAGCCTATAGAACTATATTTTAATTTCTTTTTGGCTCTAAATTATAAACCCCCTCTCTTTTCTTTCTTAAATTCCTTTAAAAATCCTAAAGGTTTGTTCAAGTTTTGTGGTAAAGCATCGATAACAAGCAAGGGGATACATGCATTACCTATCTACCGAAATTCAACCTCATTGAACTAATAAACAACTGGTTGGTTTGGATGGTGGTAGTAGGTAAGTGGACCCTGACCTTGGAACCTGAATGACCTGATGGATTCAACACCCTTTTCTAATCTTGGGTTCTTATTTTAAACTCAATATAATTATAATTTCTCAATTTTGTTAGAAATTTTGCAAACTAGCAAATTTTTGCAAATCCCAACTTGGATGTTTGTACTTGTCTCATATATAACTTTTTATCCAAATGGTGGAATTACTGTATGGCTCATTTATTGATCGGACTTTTAAATCTAAACACACATACACACACACACACACACATGCACACACACGTTCTCTCTGTCTCTCTGTCTCTCTCTCTCTCTCTCTCACACACACACACACCATGTGATGTCAAGAGGCCTTGCGAAAGGTTCTCTCAAGCTCTATGTAAATTATTCATCCTCTACTCAATACAACTCGTACAATGTTCGCCTCTCTAATTTCTACATGGCATCAAATTCACTTTGGGGCCCAAGACCTGTATGGCTTTTGCCATGATAGAGGCCTCTCCATCATCCTTGAACCTGACAAACATGAAGCATCCAAGAAGAATTTGCACGAACCATCAATGATACGGAGACGTGTAGACAAAGAACCGCATGCCCCAAATGATGGATGAATCTATGACCAAAGTCAAGGTGACCTACAGCAAAAAAATGTAGAAGTTTGCAAGGGCATAGACCTTGACGACTTGGATTATCAAAAAGACCAGGCAATCAACCAAGGTAACCTACAACCAAAAGAAGAAAAAGAAAATTAGGGTGAAGAAAATACCTGATCATCAAACTAGACAATATAAGCTGACTTAGCTAAAAAATAGGGGAAGCAGGCAATGCTCTGCACACATGCAATGGGCACAAAGACCCCAACAAAGAGAGACTCCAGCCACAAAACTGAAAAGAAGGGCAAATAGACCCTGGCATAGGCCCACTCCTACCAAGTCAATTAGATGCATATCAAAATCTATAGGTAGAAACAAATTGCCCCAATACCACAAGATTATCTATTGTGCAACATGAGAAAGATGGCAAATTTCAATGAGCAATGTTCGGTAATTCATTTTCAATTTTCAATTCCATCGATGAAATTTTTTGATCTTTATAAAGTAGACGTGATCCCCTTCCACTAATGTATCCTGTGATTGGCACTTCATATGATGCCTAGACACATTTTTAGGGTGAAAAACAAGACTTCGCTTCTTCTATGCATTACAATCAAGCATCCCTTTGGCCCTAATATGCAAGGGATGTTTCACAATAGCTCGACTGCATCAATAAATTCCAACGAACGAGATGCAGATGAAACGGTGCAATGATGCATGTAGTGCTAGAGCAAATCATCAATGGATGACAATGCTAAAGAATCAAATGACAATTCTGAATGTCAAGGTGACGATGATGGCACTCAGAAAAATTCCCAAGACGAAGCTACCCTAGTCATGAAGAGCATGTAGATGAAGATTCTAACGATGGTGAAGATAAAACTAAGGAGCATTATGATGAAGTCAATTCAGATCATGGAGTCAAAAGCACACATAATGATGATTATCCAAATGTCTCTCATGAAGAAGAAAATGAATATGTAGATGATCCAGAATATGATTAAGAAGATGACGATGATGGTGAAAAACAAAGGAAAATGGGATTTGAGCATGTAAATGAAATCCAATGGGCACGATAATTTGTATAGGCATCAAAATAGTGATATTAAGGCTTGTGCATAATGGTATATGCATCGAAGACTTGCAAGTTCCCCTATGCATCTTTTTTGACCTTGATCATGTGTCGTGCCAAATGAAAAACAAGGAAAACTGGGATCCTAACCATGCAAATGGGCATGACACTTTGCATGGGACTCAAAGTAGGTGGGATTCATTCCCACTCAAAGTTTTGAACCTATAAAAAACTAGTACTTTTAAAAAACACACCCGAATGCATCTTTTTCACCTTCATGTGTCACACCTGGAGAAAAACAAGGGAAACTGGGATCCTGACAATGCAAATGAGAATTGATAAGCACGATACTTTACATGGGCCTCAAATTAGGTGATATTCAATCCTCTGCAAAGTGGCACACCCATTAGAGCCTCGCATGTTCGAGTAACACCCCCCAATGGATCTTTTTGGACCCTCATGTGTCATGCATGGAGGAAAACAAGGGAAAATGGGATCATGTCCATGTGAATAAGATCCGATGGATACAATACTTTGCATGGGTATCAAAGTAGATTAGATTGAGTCAAATACATATTTTCACATCCATCCAAGACTCGAACTCTCAAATAACATACCCTGATGCATCTTTTTTAACCCTCACGTTTCATGCAAGGTGAAAAACAAGAAAATTTGGGATGGTGACTATGCAAATGAGATTCGATGGGCAAGAAACTTTGCATGGGCATCAAAGCTAGTGATATTGAGTCCCTTGTAGAGTGTCACACCCATAAGATACTCACACATTTGAATAAGATACACCAATGCATGTTTTTTGACTGTCATGGTTCATGCATGGTAAAAAAATAGGAAAAATGGAATTTCAACCATGCAAATGAGATGCGATGGGCACAATACTTTACATAGGGATAACTGTAGGTAATATTAAGACTCATACAAAGTGTCTATTCCATCAAAGACTTGCAGATTTGAATAACACACCCTGATGTGTCTTTTTTGACTCTCATGTGATGTGTGTTTTTCGACCCTCATGTGTCATGCATAGTGAAAAACAAGGGGAAATGGGATTTTGACCATGCAAAATGAGACGTGATGGACACGATACTTTATACAAGCTATAGATTAGGTAATACTAATGCTTGTACAAATGTTTTCTTCCATTGGAGACTCACAAGTCTTAATAACACACCGCAATGTGTCTTTTTTGACTCACATGTGTCTTACATGGTGAAAAACAAGGGGAAATGGGATCCTGACCATGCAAATGATATCTGATAGGCATGTTCAAAGTGGCACATCCATTGTAGACTCTTAGGTTTGAATAACACACCCTGATATTGTGACTTTTTGACCCTCTATGTTGTGCTTGATAAAAAACAAGGAAAATTGGGATCTTGACCAAGCAAATAAGATCCAATGAACATAACACTTTGCATTGGCATTAAAGAATGTAGTCTATGTAAAGTGGCACACCCTGATGCATCTTTTTTCACCTTCATGTATCATGCATGGAGAGAAATAAGGGAAAATGGGATCCTGACCTTGCAAATGAGATCTGATGGGCATGATACTTTGCAAAAGACTCAAATTAGATGTTATGTAGTCCCATGCAAAGTGGCACATGCAAATACTATTGGGGACCAATATTTGTGGCATGGAGAGACATTCACCAAAAAAAATTTTGAAAAAAAAAGTGGCTAGATGGCCCTAGGTGTGAGCAGGCACCACTTTGGGCTAGATGGGGAGCCGTCTTGCCCAAAGTTGTGCCTGCTCACACTTGGGGCCATCTGGCCATTTTTTTTTCAAATTTGTTTTGGGGAAATGTGTCTCCATGCCCCAAATACCGGTCCCCAATAGTATTTGGGGCATGGAGAGACATTCCCCCAAAAATAATTTGGAAAAAAATGGCCAGATGGCCCTAGATGTGAGTAGATGTGACTTTGGGCCGTCCCCGTCTGGCCCAAAGTCGGAACTACTCACACCTAGGGCCATCTTGCCTTTTTTTTTTTTGGGAATGTCTCTCCATGCCCCAAATACTATTGGGGACCAGTATTTGGGGCATGGAGAGACAATCCCCCAAAACAAATTTGGAAAAGAATGGCCAGATTGCCCTAGGTGTGTGCAGGCATGACTTTGGGCCCAATAGTATTTGGGGCATGGAGAGACATTACCCCAAAAAAGTTTTTAAAAAATGGCCAGATGGCCCCAGGTGTGAGCAGGTGCACATGACTTTGGGCCAGACGGGGTCCCCATCTAGCCCAAAGTCGTGCCTGCCTTCTCACACATGGGGCCATCTGGCAATTTTTTTCCAAATTGTTTTGGGGGGAATGTCTCTCCATGCCCCAAACTTTGGTTCTCAACAAATCAAGGATGCCTAATAGTTTTTTTTTTTGGGGGGGGGTCAAGATTGCCTAATATTTTTCCCAAGCATCTTTTTTCTCTTTAATTTGTTGGGAACCACTATTTGGGGCTCAATCTTGTTGAAGCCTAGTTCAAGTGGTTTCCTTTCTTTGTTTACATAATACTTGTTCTTCTTGGCTCAACTGATTTTTTGTATAGATGTGTGGCTAATGGGGTGTACCGATGTTCATTATAGAGAGGAAGGGGCTGATTAGGGACAAGAAGTAATGTCATAAGATACAACAAAGTCCTCTTGGCCAAGCACACATTTGGGCCAAACTTACATTGTTTGATCCAATTGCACACCCACATGCACATTGAGTCCAAGAGGCCTTTCTGAAATTGAGTTTTGGGTAAACTTCATCAAGCAGCAAGAATAAGACAACAATAATAAAACAACATAGATTATGATTTTTACTTTCAATTTCATGAGAATGATGACATTTATTTATTTAAGAATGAAATAATATCAATTACCATAGAAAGGGCAAGTACAAGCAACCTCCATTGGGGAGCCAAAATATAGTGTCTACAAAAGGATACACTATACTAGAATAGGTGTCCTCTAAAGGAAAAGAACACATACAAGACATAAAAATATTAATGGGTGTAGTGGTAAATGCTAAAGAATGACCACTTCCATCATGTTGAAGAAGATTCTTCCCTCTACCTTTGATTGCCTCAATGTTCTATCCATCCATGCTCAAGTTCCTTGAAATCTAGTCAAGATTACTTCCACTGTTGGGTAAAGGGCAGTGTGTCCACCCACTTGTACAGTGCCCATGTATACTCATATATATATATGATAGAGAAATAAGCTGGAGTAGCTTTTGCTCCACCACTTTTGTTGTCTCCTTATCCCTTTGTGTGTGCTCTCCTCTCCCACAACTGGTATCAGAGCCCGGGTGATGTAGCTGAGCGTGCGTGAATGCTTGTAGCTCAGCAGCTCTGTGGGAGGAAGGAGAAGCTTTGTGGGAAGCTTTGTGGGCGACTTTACTTGCATCCGAGTATGCAGAGACCTTGGAGGAACCTTTGGAAAAGTTATTTTGGCTTTGCGAAGTGGTTTTGAGAGCCTGTTAAGAGCTTTCAAAGAAAAAGTCGTTTTTTGAGCTTTTCCCTGTTCCATTCGATGATAGAGATTCTGTATTGACTTGTAGAGGCAACTATTGCTTGCTTTTGGTGTCCACTTCACTTCAGGAGCTTGGAAACACCTTCATTCTTGAATCTGGGATCATTTCATTGGAATTCTGGCTCACTGTGTTAGTTTCTGCGTATTTTGCCCGGGTGTTGGAACTCAAGTTTGGAGCAACCATTTGCAGATTTGTCAGTTCCGCTGGACTCAGGAGGTCCTAAAACTTCTATGTTGCTCATCATTCGCACTCCGGTGGAATTTACAAACAGCTCTATTTCAGAAAATGTTTTTCAGCCCCTGTGTTGGACCCAGTGATTGAGACCACGGTTTCCAAAACCGTCTGTCCCATTGCGTTCCGGACGCCCAAAAACCCCTACCTATCAGTTCTTGCATGATTCGGTGGAGGATTTTCAGAGTTATATATCTCTGTGTATTCGATTTCGTCTCTCTGTTATGCATTTTTCATACTAAGGTTTTGAAACCTTAGATTTATGCCACATGGCAGTGGATAAGTGTTGACTCCCATTTCTCACTCATCGGTTGGGATTTTGGAGTTCTGGCAGAAGAGAGATATTTGCAGATTTCTTGCTGAGTCCGATTATGCAATGGCGCCCATGTTTTGAAGCATCTCAGGTTCTATTTTCAGTAGCACTTTGATACCAGTTGTGGGAGAGGAGAGCATACACAAAGGGATAAGGAGACACCAAAAGTGGTGGAGCAAAAGCTAGTGTGCAGACAGCCATTTTGCAGACTGTATATTGGCAAATGCATACATGTTGATACACTTTGGCAAGTTGATGCATTTTGGCAAAATGATGCAGTAAATGTCACTTGGTATATGCCATTGGTGATGCATTTTGGATGCATAAGTGAGAGGCAAATGCATACAATTTGATGTTCACTTGAATGCCAATAGAATGATGCCATATACATGCAGTAAATGCATTTTGGGGACTCTTGAAAGGCATTTTTTATTCTCTGGTATGCAATTTCCAGAAAGCGGTTTATGCATTGGATGCCACAGTATATGCAAGTATTTTGCTCAGAAATTGGATGTTCAATATCTGGTTATGCTTTGAAGCCCACGAGAAAATGATTGATATTCTTGACTGACAGGTCATTGAAAAGTTGCTGCTGTTTTTTTTAATGACAGAACAGTCATTTATAGGACTGAATATCTCTTTCCTGGTGTGGAATTGCACTTTGTGCTGAACTGAAAAGTTATAGTTCACAGAAAATACTACAACTTTGCTTTTGGAAGCAAGTTGATCCGGTATAAGCTGCAAGAGTTACAGCCTCTGCAAAACCACAAAAAGTTGCAGTCTACTGTCTATTTGTGACCAATGTGCAGGAAGCTGTTTTTCAGGTGAGAATATCTAAGAATCCAGAAGGATTTGGCTCTTGAGGTCAACTAACAAGTTATAGATCTTTCTACCAGCTACAAATTTGCTGTTTACAGCTTTGGCATCCGGTCTTTCAGTGAAAAGATATTGCTGTTCAAAGACAGGGACAACGTGTTATTTTGCCCAAAGTGGCTGTGAGGTATTGTTGTAGGGATTTCTCTTGCACAACAGTGAATTGGGAACTCACAGTAAATTACAAAAGTGATTGGGATCTCACTTCAGTCCAAGGGCATTATTGGCATTTTGGCAAGTCACTTTGGCACATTTGGCAAGTGGTGAATGCTTGATTTTGTTGCCAAAGGATTGCACACTTGAGGTGATGCATTGGTGATGCAGTAAATGCCATTTCGATGCATTATGGATTTGCATTGGTGGATGCCACACTAATGTTTATGGATAGTTGAGCTGGGCTCCTATTGCCATTGGTTGAGCAGGCATTGCTTATTTGGTTCAGTGCATTTCTGACTTCAATTGCCAAGCATTGGCAGGTTACTGGGCTGCATATATTCTTGTTTATTCCTCTTTATGGCTGAGTGCTTTTAAGCATTGGATCAGCCAGTTTATTTGGAGACCTGATTGGTCTGGACAACACTATATATTTGGTCATTTGGGTTGCCTATTGCACTATACTGCTCTTTGGTTGTGAGCTATTGTGCCACAGATATGGCATCTACAGCTGGTAGTGCCCTCTTTGATATTGAGAGGTTAGATGGTTCAAACTTTCAGTATTGGAAAGAGCTGATTTATGATGTGTTAGTGCAGAAGAGGAAGCATAAGCCCATTCAATGCAAAGGTGTCAAGCCTAATAGCATTAAACAGAGTGATTGGGATGACATGGATGAGCAAGCATGCTCTATCATTCAGGCATCACTCTCGAAGTCAGTCTACTTGCAGGTACAGGATGGTGTACAGGGTGTACACTACCATGCATATGAGTTTTATACTCGTATATGCCGGATGTATGACCATGATAGTGTTATGTTACAGCATGATGGGCTGAAATGTCCTGATGGGCTGAAATACAGCCTTGATATGCACTCCAAAGGTCGATCAATTGGTAGAAACAGGTCATGTTCAAGGGGGAATTCCAGGAGCAAGTCTAGCTCTCGGACTTGTGTTAGATGTTTCTATTGTGGAAAGTATGGCCACATGAAAAAGTATTGCTGGAAATGGCTGAGAAAATACAAGAAGAAGAGCAAGGTTAAGAATGATAGGAAGAAGGAGAAGAAGCATGTTGAGCTTCAAGGCATCGATGCCAGGGTTTCCACTGACAGTAGCAGTGATGAAGGCATTCTTTTGTCTATGTCTGACACCTCCTTCTTGGCCACTGATGTACCCATTCTTGGTGATTGGATGTTAGATCCATGTGCTTCATGTCATATGACCCCTCATAGGTCATGGTTCAGTGCATATCAGGAATGCATTGTGAAGAGTGGTTTGATGGGCATTGATCATTCTATGGATGTCTATGGTTATGGGGATATCCACCTTGTTATGCCTAGTGGCTCTATTCTTGTTCTACAGAGGGTTAGACATATACCAGGACTTGCTACGAGCAAGATCAGTACTGGACAGTTGGTTGAGGCAGGTTATCATGTCTCTTTGGGTGATCATGCATGCATGGAAGATTGCTAGAGGCAATCTAGTTATGGCTAGGGGATCACGGGTTGGATTCTCTTATGCATTGCATGTATCAGGTGTCCAGGATAAGATGCTTATGATTAGTAAGCAACCATCAGCTAGTTTATGGTATGCCAGACTTGGACATATGTCTACTACAGGTATGGAAGCCCTTACAACATTGAGATACATTCCTGTTATGGATGTCTCTCAAATTTTATGTCATGATTGTGATGATGATCAGCAATCAGGATCCTCTTTTGTGAGGAAGGCAGTCAGTGAGAGGTATGTTGAGCCATTACAGTTGGTTCATAGTGCAGTTTATGGGCCTATGCCTACTGTTTCACTGGGTGGCGCCTCTTACTTTGTGACATTTATTGATGCTGCTACAAAATACATATGGGTATATCCGATTCGGCAGAAGCATGATGTATATGATACATTTCAGCGCTTCTTGGGTAATGCTGAAAATCAATCAGGAAAGAAGCTATTGAGCTTGATGACTGATGGTGATGCAGAGTTTACCTCTTCTAGATTTCAGCATCTATGTGATACACTTGGTATCAGGAGGGTGTTGACCACTCCTCATCTTTCTGCTCATGATGCCTTGACAGAAGGCATAAATCGGATTCTATTGGACAAGATTGGTAGCATGCTACAATATGCAGGTCTTACTGAATGCTATTGGGCTGAGGCATGTAAGACAGCTGCATACTTGCTTAACAGGTCACCCAGGAGATCTCTAAATGGTAGAGTGCCATTTGACTTCTTGACAGGTAGGGCACCATGTTATGAGCATTTACGTGTGTTTGGCTACGAGGCTTATGCTCATGGTTCCCGATCGAGGAGGTGTATCTTCCTTGGATACAGTGAGTCCAGTAGGGACTACAGGTTATGGAATTCTTCAACTAGAGAGTTGATACGCAGCCATAATGTCTATTTTAGAGAGGATGCTATGTTTAGACAGCCCAGGACTGTGGATAGTAGGAGAGTGGTATTCCAGGAGGGTGTAAGTGCACTGATACCTCCGAATTCTATGCAGGGACAGCCCATATCCCTTGGAGTGGGAGGTTTTTCCCACAGTGAGCAGGTTATAAAGTTGGGACAGCCACGATTACTTCCTGATTTTGGTCAGAGATGATCAGATGTCTCGAGTATTCCACAGGTTTATACTCCTATGGAGATTGTTGATGCATCTTTTATGGACAGTTACAGTTTACTCCCAGGATGCGGAGTGCCTCTTGCAGATGAGGATGAGGCTATGCATGGTGAGGAGGATACCTTGGCTAATGATGCCCGGTATGATCCATTGGCTGGTTATGCCAGGACAGATGTAATTTCTGCAGTTATTGACTCGAGTCATATTGTGCATGGGCAGGAATCATTGATATGTTTACTTCGTAAGTGCCTCCCTGGCCAGAAGCAATCCCCTCGAGCTTGGCTTCATAGGTTTGATACCGTTATGAGAGCTCAGGATGTGATGCGCAGTGAGACAGGTTATGGTCTCAGTATTCAGGAGGTTGCTATCCTTCTGAGGCTACTTGCCATATGGTTCCTTATGGACAGGGATGCTTTGCAGTGGGAGTTGCATGGTCTTGATGATGTTTCTCAGATACTTGGTTGTTTCAGTATGGAGAGGGGGAAGTTACTGAGTACTCCATTGCCTGTATTGGCTCCATACTTGAAACACAGCAGGTTTGATGATCACAGATCAGTTGAGCATCAAGTTATGGTTGATATGGCAGCCATAGTACTTCATGCATCCATGACTGTGTTGAGACTTGGTTCTCACATGTTCGCCATTGGAGCTACACTTCCGGTTCTTGCTTCCGTTGCAGTGGGAGTTGGTAGCATGATTATGGTAGATTCTGGCAGTAGGGAAGCGGTTGTGGACATCAGGTCCTTATGCTTCCAGGAGCAGCATGCAAGTGATGCAGGTTGGGTAGACCACCAGAGGTCTATTGTAGGTTATGTGCTTATGGTCATAGGTGGTACAGAGACATTTTCTCTACATAGTGATAGTTCGGGTGCTATGGACTTAGCACAGGAGCACATGGTGGTGAGAGTTCACTCTCCCAGTGAGATCTGGCATGGGATCTTGGTTGATAGGCATCTACAGCTTGTCATTTTCTATCTTGCAGACCTGATGTCTGCTAGCAGCTTATCCTCTATGCACTTTGCATATTGTAAAGTGCCGATGGGCATAGGATGACGGTCTGGTCATCTTGTTTTTCAGCCTATGGCTGATTGTATTGTATGTGTACTATATTCCCTTAAAGGCACACTGCCTTTAAGTGGGAGGTTGTTGGGGTAAAGGGCAGTGTGCCCACCCACTTGTACAGTGCCCACGTATACTCATATATATATATGATAGAGGAATAAGCTGGAGTAGCTTTTGCTCCACCACTTTTGGTGTCTCCTTATCCCTTTGTGTGTGCTCTCCTCTCCCACATCCACATATTTGAAAAGATTTGAATAATGTTTATCCAATAAGCTACAGGGAGAAGGTAGTTCATAATCCCTAGACATATGTAGCTTGCACCCTTTGATTGATTGCTTGCTCCACCGCAACCTGCCAAGAACACATTTTATCACATGTGCTTGTAACTCAGGGAACACTTCTACTACTTGTTGGTGGAAACATTGAAATGGAATAATGAGAGATGTGAGAATATAGATTTGAGTTGTTGAGTGAAAGTAATTTAAAAAATTAGATTACAAAATAGCTTTATTATTACACTATCAACTACCGAGCACCACATTGTAGGAGAATCTTGCAATGGAGCCATGAGAGGGTTAAAAAAGCGATGAGAAATAATTATGGTGAGAAGAAAAAGGATTCAAGCGTTAGAAAGTGATTAGGTGAGAAGAAGAAGGATTGAGGCATTAGAAAGTGACTATGGTGAGTAGAAGAAGGATTCAAGGGTTGGAAAGGGATTTGGGTGCATATGCATGGTTTGGGGGAAGGTTTGGAAGGGTTTCAACTCATTTTTGTCACTTTTGAAAATTTTTAAATCTTTGTGGGGAGTAGTACCCGTGAGATACTTTTTAGGAGTGGGGACCACCTTGGGGTAGACAAAGGGTGGACATGGTGGGGATCCTCCAAGTGGAAGAGGGAGATGCACTTTTTGGGACCACCAAAGCCTAGGGAGGTGTATTCTTTTGGACTCATATGGGGTTGATGGGACCCTTTATAGACCTTATTAGTTCTTAATCCATTTTGCTAATCCACTCCTTATGAGCCCTTTTTAAGTCCAAAATTCCCCTAATGATGCACTTTCTTATGCATATAGTTGATGAGGTGGCCATTGTAGGTACCATTCATAGTCAGTGGATAATTTTTCTCAAGTGGTTTATGAAAAATTTGAAGGGATTGGTAAGGTAGAGAGAAACACCGGAAGCAAGCATGGTAGAGGGATGGCTTGTGTAAGAGTCATTAGTATATATCATGGAGTTTCTTGCATCCATGGATCCCTATATGCCGTATGCTTGGCATAACAAGGATGATGATTGCATCATTGGCAAGATTCCCCAAGGAAAAGGGATTGAAAGAAAGATGAGCGAAGAGCAAATGGGGAAATTCAATAAGTTTTGTATACTCAATAGCAAGGAGATGAAGAAGTGCATTGAGAGATATGAAGCGGTCAGTGGTGAAGGTAGAAAGAATAAATGCAAGGATGAGATTTAGGGTCATGCATAGGTGACCACAACCATATCCATGGGATCCAGCCCTTCTCCCCACTGACATGTCACTTGATTGGCTACAACTGGCTCTACGTAAAGCAGAATACGATGGAGAGAAAATAAACGAGCGTGAGCAAGAATTATCATCTGGATTTATGATGCATGTAAGTTTCTTACCTCTTGATGTAATTATGTTATTTGTGGAAATATATACGCTATGAAATAGATGCATCCTCATTGTTTTAATGATTCTCTTTTGTAGTACAAAAAGTACAATGCATTATGGTCATATGGATGACATTTTTGTGGTGGAATGCATTGATTCAAAGAGAGTCACATATGATTGTGGAGTCATGGCTAACTTCACACAAGAAAGCTGAGCAAGTGCTTCAGATACCAATATTCTCTCCTCATAGTTGGATTATTGTGGGACCATATGCGAAATCTATGAAATTGATTTCAAAAGATTTAGTATTTTTATTCTTGATGTAAAATGGTTTAGAACTATTTACAACAGTCCCCATGCTATAATGAGGAAAGACAGTAGTGGTTTCTTTGTGATAGACTCCATCAAACTCTAGATTGATGAAAGTGATACTTTTTTTCTTCTCGTGCATTGTGAGCAGTTGCATACTAATGAGAGATTGGAAGAAGGGAAAGAGGGGGGGGAAAGAGAGAAGAAGAGGGAAAGGAAAGAGGGAAAAAGACACATATGCTCATGCTTATGCATGAGCATATGTCTCCTTCTCTAATGCTCATGCATAAGCATAAGCATGAGCATATATCTCCTTCTCTTTTGCTTATGCATAAGAGGAGACATATGCTCATGCATAAGCATAAGCATAAGAGAAGGAGACATATGCTCATGCTTATGCTTATGCATGAGCATAAGAGCATGAGCATGAGGGAGGAAAGAAGAAGAGGGAAAGGAAAGAGAGACTAGAAGAGGGGAAAGAGGGGGGGAAAGAGAGAAGAAGAGGGAAAGGAAAGAGGGAAAAAGAGACATATGCTCATGCTTATGCATGAGCATATGTCTCCTTCTCTTATGCTCATGCATAAGCATAAGCATGAGCATATGTCTCCTTCTCTTATGCTCATGCATAAGCATAAACATGAGCATATGTCTCCTCTTATGTTTATGCTTATGCTTATGCTTATGCATAAGAGGAGACAAATGCTCATGCATAAGCATAAGCATAAGAGAAGGAGACATATGCTCATGCTTATGCTTATGCATGAGCACAAGAGCATGAGCATGAAAGAGGGAAAAGAGGGGGGAAAAGAGGAGAAGAGAGAACAAGAGGGAAACGAAAGAGAGATTGGAAAAGGGGAAAGAGGGAAAGAAAGAGAGAAGAAGAGGGAAAGGAAATAGGGAAAAAGAGACATATGCTCATGCTTATGCATGAGCATATGTCTCCTTCTCTTATGCTCATGCATAAGCATAAGCATGAGCATATGTCTCCTTCTCTCATGCTTATGCTTATGCATAAGAGGAGACATATGCTCATGCATAAGCATAAGCATAAGAGAATGAGACATATGCTCATGCTTATTCTTATGCATGAGCATAAGAGCATGAGCATGAAAGAGGGAAAAGAGGGGGGAAATAGTGGAAGAGAGAAGAAGAGGGAATGGAAAGAGAGATTGGAAAAGGGGAAAGAGGGAAAGAAAGAGACAAGAAGAGGGAAAGGAAAGAGGGAAAAAGAGACATATGCTCATGCTTATGCATGAGCATATGTCTCATTCTCTTATGCTCATGCATAAGCATAAGCATGAGCATATGTCTCCTTCTCTTATGCTCATTCTTATGCTTATGCATAAGACTGATCCTCTTATGCATAAGCATAAGAATAAGCATAAGAGAAGGAGACATATGCTCATGCTTATGCTTATGCATGAGCATAAAAGCATCTCAAAAGCATGAGCATGAAAGAGGGAAAAGACGGGGGAAAAGAGGAGAAGAGAGAAGAAGAGGGAAAGGAAAGAGAGATTGGAAAAGGGTAAAGAGGGAAAGAAAGAGAGAAGAAGAGGGAAAGGAAAGAGGGGAAAATACATATGCTCATGCTTATGCATGAGCATATGTCTCCTCTTATGCTCATGCATAATTATAAGCATGAGCATATGTCTCCTTGTCTTATGCTTATGCTTATGCGTATGCTTATGCATAAGACTCCTCTTGTGTATAAGCATAAGCATAAGCATAAAAGAAGGAGACATATGCTCACGCTTATGCTTATGCATGAGCATCAAAGAAGGGGGAAAAGAGAGAAGAGGAAAAGGAAAGAGGGAAAAAGAGGGGGAAAGAGATTGAAAGATTAAAGGAGAAGGAGAAGGAAAGGAGGGAAAAAGAGATTAAAAGAGGAGGAAAAAAGAAGAGGGGAAAAGAGATCATAAGATGAAAAAAAGAAAAGGAAAGGAGGGAAAAAGAGATTGAAAGAGGGGGAAAAAGAAGAGGGGAAAAGAGATTGAAAGAGGGAAATGGGAAGAGGGTAAAAGCAGAGACGGAAGAGGAGAGAAGAGGGAAAGAAGAGGGAAGACAGGGGAAGAGAGGGTTCCTACACCCATCACTGCAGCTAGCGCTTAAGACGCTAGCTGCAGGCCAATGCAAATAACAAAAATAACAAAAAGAAAAAAGCGGAAGCACTTTCTTACCGGGAATAGTACATCCCGCTCGATGTTTTGTGGATTGGCCCTACAAAAGAGAGGAAACATACCATTTCAAATAACTAGTTAGAGGAAGAAGGAGTTTAAAGAAACAATTTCTCAAAGAGATTGGATTGAGGAGACAAGGAGAAAGCAAAGGAAGAGAAATACCAAAAACACTAGAAGAGGTGAGTCTTCTTTCTTTCACAAAATCTCATTTTTTGGCTTTAATCCTTTGAAATCAAGCATGAAAACTAGCACATAGCTTTAGCAATACAAGGAGAAACATCCTTCAACACTCATGAAATGAAATCTCACCAAAAAAGAACCTACATTGTTCAAAGAGACTCACCTTCTTGAAAAACTTCTTTTCATGAAAAGAAAGAGGGAGAAGGGTGGAGAGGGAGCACAAGTGTTAGGAGAGGGGTGAGGTGTGGTGAGGAGTGGAGAATAGAGTGGGAGGTCGTCAGAAATAGGTGGGAGGAGAGATTGTAGCTTATTATAGAGATTTCTCAAAAAAGCGCCGCATGTCGCGAGGTTCAGGTTTTAACTCACAGCGTCACTATATAGTGACGCTTTTAATTAAAAGTGTCACTATATAGTGATGGCACAGAGCAAATCATCGCTATATAGTGACGGAACAGGTCAAAATGTCACTATATAGCGATGCTTCAGGACACTTTATGTTTAAAGTTAAAAAAGAAACTCATAGATGCTATTTTATAACTATTAATATATTTCCTTGCAACTTATGTTGTGATTTTATGACTCATTATTTGGATATTGTTTGTTTTGAGAATCATCATGTATATATTAGTGTACCGAATCATCATTATTCGAAGCCTATGTATGTTTGAATTGTGCTAGGTTGCTCTAGAAGATGTTGCCTATACCAAATACCATGCCCGCATCAAGAGATGAAGCGAAAAAGATGCTAACAATGATGGGTATGGATTATGATACCATCCATGCTTGCTGTAATGATTGTATACTCTTTCGTCATGAGCATGGAGATTTGGCTAGTTACCCAAAGTGTGGGGAACAATGATATAGAGATGACTTGTAGGGTGAGCAGATACCGATAAAGGTCTTGAGACACTTTCCCATCATTGCAAGAATACAACACATGTTCCGATACAAATCCATAGTGGAGTTGATGACATGGCATGCATCTCATCGGTCCACTGATGACACATTGAGGATTCCCATAGATTGTGCAACTTGAAAGCACATAGACAATCAGTGGCTGGACTCTGCAAGGGAGCCACACAACTTAAATCTTAGGCTCGGCATGGACGGCGTGAATCCTTTCGGATTATGCTCGACATCTTGGTCAACATGGCCCATAGTCATGGTGAATTACAATATCCCACCATGGCTAACAATAAAAAAGGGACACCTCATGTTTGCACTACTTGTGCTAGGGAAGTACAAGGCAAAAAATATGGACGTGTACATGGTACCTTTGATGGAGGAGTTATAGATATTATGGAGAAAAGTGCGGGTCTTTGATATTTCCAAACCTCCTAGACATACCAATAATATTTTGGTCAGGGGTATCTTGATGTGGACCATGCATGACTACCCAGGATATGGAGAGTGCACAGGTACGTGGTTGTGTCTTTTACAAGTATAATCTAGGATTATGCTTTTATGACTCTCTTTCACATGCATGTCTTATACTAACACATTCATGCACGCGTGTAGGACTTGTTACAAGTGGGTACCATGCTTGTCCTGTTTGTGGACCGGGTTTAAAATCACTTGCACTATACTCCAAACATATGAGGAAAAATGTTTATGAAGGTCATGCTTGATACCTTCCGCTAGACCATCTCACACATGGAGGTCAGCTTGATCCACCACCATCATATTTGAAGGCAAGTGACTAGATTCAAGCTTGGAGGGTGAATGGAGAGGAATTCCCTCCTGGTATGAAGAGGCTATTGATCGGGGGCTACTATTTGGGCACACTTGGTTGGTTCTAAAGACTCGAGAGAAGTGCGAGAAGACTTGTGTGCTATGAATAGGATGTCTCGTTTGTGGCCCCAAGTGCATGCTTAGGGAAAATTTGTCCTCCCGAAAGCAACATGGATCCTCTCTACGAGGGACGAGGCAGCAGTTAAGGCAGACATTACCTCTTTTCAAAATTGATAGGGTAATGCATTGCTTGAAAGGAGCATTTTTAAAGGACAATAAGCTTAGTGGGTAGAAGTCCCATGATTTGCACAAGGTCTTATAGGTATTCTAAGCTGTAGAATTAGTGTACCGATAATTGTGATGCGTTAGCATAATTATGATTATGTTATATTGTTGACATGACTTCTTTGTTGCTTTGATAGTTCATTCTCCCAATTACAATAAAAGGGTGCTTACAAGAAGATGCTAGAAATGCTATATTCAAGATCAGTGGTATTGTGAGGTATACTTACTATCAAATCGCATCGATTGCATTTTCTTCAATTTAAGTTGATTAATCTGTAGACTGGTTATGAAAATATCTTACATGGACATGTGAAATAGGTGGATATCTCAAAAAGAGATCTCCATATCGAGCATCGAGAAGGCTAGGGTGGAATCCATTGAAGCTGTATGCTTGCTTGAGAAGCACTTTCCCTCAAGCATTATGACAACTCAAGTCCACTTGTTTGTGCACATAGTTGATGAGGTGGCTATTGTAGGTACCATTCGTAGTCGATGGATGTTTTTTCTTGAGCTGTTTATGAAAACTTTGAAGGGATTTGTAAGACAAAGAGCAAGACCAGAAGCAAGCATGGCAAAGACATGGCTTGTGCAAGACTCAATAGTATATATCATAGAGTTTCTTGCATCTATGGATCCTGATATGCCACAAGCTTGGCATAACAAGGATGATGATCGCATCATTGGCAAGGTTCCCTAAGAAAAAGGGATTGAAAGAAAGATGAGCGAAGAGCAAATGGAGAAATTCAATAAGTTTTGTATCCTCAATAGCCTTGAGATGCAAAAGTGGATTGAGAGGTATGAAGCGGCCAAAGCAGAAAGAATAAATGCAAGGACGAGATTCAGAGTAATGTATAGGCGATCGCAACCATATCCACGGGATCTGGCTCTTCTCCCCACTCACATGTCACTTGATTGGTTACAACTGGCTCTACGTAAAACCGAACGCGATGGGAAGACAATAAACAAGGGCGAGCGAGAGTTATCATCTGGATGCATGATGTGTTGAGAGTTCATGCTCAACATCATGTGATCATGTGTGCATAGCACCATCACGTGATCATATGTGCATAGCACTAACCTTATAGAGTGCTATAAAGGAAAGGGTTAGATCCCCTAACCCTAACCCTAAAAGGGTTTGTATATATTCTATTTTTTCAACTAATTCTAGTGTACAGTTAGTCATTTGTGGTGTGCTCTCTAGCTGTGCCCTCTCTCCTCATCTCCACTCTTCCCCTCTCCCCTCTTCATATTTTGTCATGGTATCAGAGCTCCCTTGCCTTCCGCTGAGGCATTGCGATTCTTGAGAGACTGAGAGTGATTGAGAGAGATTGAGTGTTCTTTCACTTCCGTTGAGTGATAGAGAATTCCGTCCATGAGAGGTATTCTCTTTGAGTTTCTAATCCTTCTTTTGTGAGAGAGTGATCTTCTTCGAGAGACCTAGTGAGTTCTTTGAGAGATTTCATTGTGTGAGAGAGAGCTTTGAGATTTGTGAGAAAGAAAAATCTTGAGAGAAAGAGATCTCTTTGAGAGAATTTCGAAAAAGAGATGTGTACTTTCTCTGAGTACTTTTGAGCCTTTGAGGGAGAGCCTCTTGTTTTGAGAGAAGGTTAGCTTGCTTCTTTGCAAGCTAATACCTCTCCAACGAATGCCCATGCACAAGCTCCATCGCTGGCCTGCGCTCCATCAACAACGAACAACGATGCCATCAACAGCGACCTACCTCCAAACGACTACCAGCTTCGCTCCAAGAAAGCTTCGGCCGCAAGATTTCTGCTCTCGACTTCCGACTTCAGCCTCAACTTCCATCTCCTAAGGGCCATCGACGGCCGCCCGAAACTGTTCCAACTGCTTTGCTTTGATTTGCTAGCAATCGAAGGCTTGATGCACACGGCGCTCGAGCAGCCCCTGCTTCTCCAAATGACAAGATGCCCTGCAACACCAAAAGCTCTGCCATAAACTAAGCTCACGCGCCAAAGAGCTTGGCCCGTCTACAAGCCGAGCCACACTCTCAGTGAAGCTTCTCCAAGACAAGCCACAGTGCCTGCTCCAACCTCAACGCAACCAGCTCCAAGAAAAATACCAGCGACGATAGCCACCGGCCAAGCGACCCGATCGAAGGTCACCCAAAGAAGATCCATCGACGGAATCTTCAGATTTCAGCACCTATCACTCACCTTGGGTTTCGATTAACCCAGGTGCAGTTAGGAAAGGATAGGGTTGATCCACGTGGCATCTTATCTTGCCACGTCAGCAGGCTCCAGCATCTGCCACATCATCACCTTATCCTAGTGCCACGTCACCTGTGCCACATCATCAGTGCCATGTCACTTATGCCACGTCATCAGTGCCATGTCAGTATTGCCACATCACCCTACTGACATCATCTGTGCCACCTCAGCACTACCACCTCTGCAGTCCAGTCAGCATTGACCCTCTGCAGGCACAGTCCCTTGCCAGGCACACTGTGCACACACTGCATGTGCACACTCCTGCCACCTCAGCACAGAGCTTCACTGGCACACCTCTTGCTAAGCACAGTGCCACATCATCACTGCATGTGACTCACAGTGACACATCATCATTGAGCACCATTTGCACTCCTTTTGCCCCTCCACCTAGATCAAGTCATATCTCTTGATCCAGGAAGAATTTGAGGGTGCTCCAAAAAAGAAAGTCGCTCAGTTTTTCGTGCTCTACGCGCTCGTTACATCGCACACCATTTCAGCGCAAGTTACACTCACATTTGAGCCTCGCCGACAAAACCACTTCCTTCACGCACATTTGCCTCTACATCGACGCATCTGACCCAGCACTTAAAAAGAACAAAAGAAAAGGAATTATTTGCTGCTCTTTCATCGATCGATGGTTGGTTTAGATCTAGATCAGAGTAGACTAGATTGCCATAGAGGGGACGCTTTGAATTCCCCAAGTTGCCAATCTAAGCCATGCCCGAAATTCCCGACTAGTACCTACTCGGAGTCAATCCATACGCTCACATCCGATTTCACATCATTACATTACCTAAAACCTTATGTTCATCAGTTCAGTGAGCAGACTTCAAAGTTCAGAGGCATTGCAGATTGATTCAGTGGGCAGATAGCACTTGATTTCACACACACATGCCACCATTGTAAAGCCTATTTGGCTATCTCACGGCATCGTGCACATCATTTTTCAGCCTTGTAAAGCCTCTTGGCTATTCTCGGCATCATTGCCACAAGCCTTGTAACACAGATCAGATCTTATATACTGCAGTTCTGTCTTCACCGACGGTACAGAGATTTCACTTGGCATCTTCAGTGTATTTGCAGTTGATTCATACAGAGTTTTTTCAAGACACTTTTGAGTACATTGTTTGCACCATGTCGACTAGCAACCTCAATCTGGAGGCATCTGTGCTAAGTTAGACAACTCCAATTATGGTACATGGAAATACCAAATGGAGACCATTCTTGTGCTTCAGGACAAATGGGAGTATGTCGATGGATCTATACCTAGACCATTGGCCGATCCAGCCACCAGTAGCTCTACTCCATCTGTTGTCACAGCACCAGCAACGGGATCTACATCAGGATCTACATCTACACAAACAGTTTCCACACCAGTAGCAGATCCTGCCATTGCCCGAGCTCAAGCAGAATGGGATAAGAAAGACAAGTATGCCTATCACCTGATCAAGCAGAATGTGCAAGATGTCATGCTAGGACAGCTCAACACAGTCAAGACATCAAAAGAAGCATGGGATATGTTCGCATCTCTCTACGAGTCCAAGAACACATCCAGGATTCTCACCCTGAGAAACCAGATCAACCAGAGTTTCCGCAATAGCAATGAAACCGGTCATGCTTATGTACTCCGCATCAAAGACTACAACAATCAACTTGCAGCAGCAGGAGAGACTATGAATCCCGCAGAAATGGTTCAAGTAATCCTAAATGGACTAGGAGAAGGATATGAGAATCTAGTCCAGAGTATTGCCATCCAACGGCAAATTCCAACACTGGAAGAACTTCAGTCAGTTCTACTTGGTGAAGAGCTCAGGACTCAGGCCATTCAAGCACGTAAAGGTCATTCTAATGATCAGTCATTCACAGCTTCAGACAGAAGCAGAGGCAAAGGCAGAAACAGAGGTAGATCATATCAAAAATGTGGTCATCATCAACAAAGTCAGCATCAGCATCATCCTCAGCAACATCAGAATCAGCAAAGAGGAAATCATTCCAACCGAGGAAGATTTCAAGGACGAGGGAATGCATCCACCAATGTGTCAAACGTTCAATGCAACTATTGTCACAAGTTTGGACACTATGAAAGAGATTACCGCAAGAAGCAGTATGACCAAGGCGGTCAATCCAGCAGTAATCGAGGGAATTCTCGAGGAAGAGGAAATCATCGTGGTGGACATTCTAGTCACAATCATTTTGCAAATGAACATGGAAATATGTTTCTTGCAAGTGAGGAATTGCATCAGACTGATACAATGCACCTAGACACTGATTTCAATCCCAAAGAGGATTTCAGCTATCAAGTCGACCAAGTGGAACAGGATCCTTGGTACATCGACAGTAGTGCATCATCTCATATGACAAATCACCAGGAATGGTTCACAGAAATGAAGCCACTAGAAGGTCAAAAGAATGTCATCTACACAGCAGACAATACACCGAATCCGGTACAACGGACAGGTGTTATCCCTATGAACAATTTCACTGGTACAAAAGGATTAGTCAAAGATGTGCTCTATGTTTCGAAGCTCAGCAAGAACCTTTTGTCAGTAGGTCAAATGACGGAACACAACTACAAAGTCATCTTCGATGGTGATGAATGCACTATCAGAGACAAATCCAAAAGAGGTCAGCTAGTAGCAAAAGGTGTCAAGGAAGGATGCTTATACAGGATGCTAGATACAGTACCAGATAAACATGCCATGTCAGCTCAAATGCAACAGATGCCACTATCTACAAAATGGCACAAGAGATATGGTCATGTCAACTTCAAGTACTTGTTAGATCTCCGGAATCAGAATATGGCAATTGGGATTCCGAAGCTACAGTTTCTTGGAAAGGTTTGTGAAGCATGCTACTTCGGCAAACAAAAGTGAACCAACTTTGTCAGAAGTACCTCTCGTGCACGAGGTATTCTTGATTTGATTCATACAGATGTATGGGGTTATGCCCAGACTCGCAGCATCAATGGTTCACTTTATTACTTGACCTTCATCGACGACTATAGTAGATATTGTTGGGTCTACTTTTTGAAAGAGAAATCTGAAGTGTTTGCCAGATTTCAAGAATTCAAAGCCATGGTAGAAAACCAAACAGGCAGAAAGATTAAGGTCATGAAATCAGACAGAGGAGGTGAATACATGTCTTCAGCATTCATGAACTTTTGCAAAAATCACAGCATTCGAAGACAATTCACATGTGCAGATACTCCTCAGCAAAATGCAAGAGCTGAAAGGAAGAATGGGACTTTAGTAGACAGTGCTAGAGCAATGCTTAGTGAAAAGCATCTTCTGAATCAGTATTGGGTAGAAGCAATAGCTACAGCTAACTATTTGCTTAATCGGCTTCCTACCGAACCGATACAAGGTATGACTCCTTATGAAGCATTCACTGGACACAAGCCACGCATTGGGCATGTCCGCATATTTGGTTGCATAACATATGCCCACATACATGATGATCATCGCAGGAAATTGGATTCGAAGTCACGCAAATGCATCATGGTTGGCTACAGTGAAGAAAGAAAGCATACAAATTGTATGATCCCATCAACCGCAAAGTCATTATCTCCAGAGATGTAATCTTTGATGAGGAATCAGAATGGAAAACCTCACCTACACAGGAGATAGAAGCATCGACTTCACAGTCATCTACAGAACGGGTTGATGAAGAAGAGCAAGAATTGCCAGCAACACCCCAAGCAGCGCCACAGCAGCTCAGACGGTCTACTAGGGAAAGCAGACCACCAGCCCGATTGACATATGCTCAGAAAGGCAAAGCAATTCAGGTGGAAACCACCAACTATGCTCTTATGACTACCATCATGGCTACAGAAGAGCCAGTGTACTTCGAAGACGCAGTAGATAAGCCAGAATGGCAAACTGCTATGAATGAAGAAATGGATGCTTTGTATAAAAATAACACTTGGGAATTATGCGACCTTCCACCAGGAAAGAAGGCCATAGCCAACAAATGGGTATACAAAGTGAAGTACAATCCAGATGGCAGTATTTAGAGATACAAGGTCAGATTAGTTGCAAAAGGATTTGCACAACAATATGGCCAAGATTATGATGAGACATATGCTCCAGTAGCAAAGATGGATTCCATACGGTTCTTGATATCATTAGCGACACTCAGCAAGTGGAATGTGTATCAGCTCGATGTCAAGAATGCATTTCTCAATGGTTATCTAGACGAGGATGTCTACATGCAACAACCAGCCGGTTATGTTGAACCAGGAAAGGAGAACAAGGTTTGCCATCTCAAGAAAAGTCTCTACGGCTTAAAGCAAGCACCCAAAAGTTGGTACAGCAGAATTGACAAGTATTTTGCTGATCTGGGATACATGAAGTCCAATGCAGATCATACTCTCTACTACAAAGTTCAAGGGGAAGACATTACTATTGCACTTTTGTACGTAGATGATATGATTGTGACAGGAAGCAAGGATAGCTTCATCAGAAAACTAAAACAAGACTTATCTGCAGAGTTCGACATGAAAGATCTTGGACTTATGCACTATTGTCTTCGAATTGAGTTCTAGAGAGATTTAGATAGCACATTCATGAGTCAGCTCAAGTATGTTGACAGTCTCCTGAAGAAGTTTCATATGGCAGATTGCAAGATTGCAGCCACTCCCATGGAACAGAGTTTGAAACTTACTAAAGATTCAGAAAAGCCTACAGTCAATGGCAGATACTACAGGCAACTCATTGGATCTCTTATATATCTGACAATCACACGGCCAGATATTTATTATGCAGTAAGCTCACTAGCACAATTTATGGCAAATCCAAAACAGTCTCACTAGAATGTAGCCAAAAGAGTCTTGAGATACATCAGAGGTACAAGACAGTTTGGGATAGAATATAGAGGAAGTCATCCACGGTTGCATGGATACTGTGACAGTGACTATGCTGGAGATCATGAGACCAGGAGATCGACACAGGGATATGCATTTTTCCTTGGTCAAGGTGCTATATCATGGTTGTTCAAACAAACAGCCAACTGTTTCTTTGTCTTCGACTGAAGCAGAATATAGAGCACTCACTACAGGTGCATGTGAGGCTATATGGCTCAGAAGACTATTGTCAGAAATAGATTACTTTGATGAGTCAAAGCCAACAACAATATACTGTGATAATCAATCGGCTCAAGCATTGGTCAAAAATCCAGTATATCACTCCAGGACAAAGCATATTGATGTCAGAGAGCACTTCATCAGAGAAAGAGTGTTACTTGGTGACATCACACTGCAGCATTGTGATAGCAAAGAAAATGTTGCAGACATCTTTACCAAACCACTCGGTAAAGAGCTATTCGAGAAACACCGACTAGCTCTTGGTTTGATGCAGAGGAAGGACATTCCCATTAAAGGGGTGTGATGGAATGTAATGCTCAGTCCTTCTTCGATTCCCCAGAATCATCATCTTGAGGGAAGGCCTACTTCATGATGATGATCTTGAGGGAAGGTGTTGAGAGTTCACGCTCAACATCATGTGATCATGTGTGCATAGCACCATCACGTGATCATATGTGCATAGCACTAACCTTATAGAGTGCTATAAAGGAAAGGGTTAGATCCCCTAACCCTAACCCTAAAAGGGTTTGTATATATTCTATTTTTTCAACTAATTCTAGTGTACAGTTAGTCATTTGTGGTGTGCTCTCTAGCTATGCCCTCTCTCCTCATCTCCACTCTTCCCCTCTCCCCTCTTCATATTTTGTCATGATGCATGTAAGTTTCTTACCTCTTGATGTAATTAAGTAATTATTTGTGACAATATACGCTATAAAATAGATGCATCTTCATTGTTTTAATGATGCTCTTTTACAATACAAAAAGTATAGTGCATTATAGTCATATGGATGACATTTTTGTGTGGAATGCATCGATTCAAAGAGAGTCACATATGATTGTGGAGTCATGGCTAACTTCACAAAAGATAGCCGATTAAGTGCTTCAGATACCAATGTTCTCTCCTCACAATTGGATTATTGTGGAACCATATGCAAAATCTATGAAGTTGATTTCATACGATTTAGTATTCTCATTCTTGATGTAAAATGGTTTAGAACTATTTACAACGGTCCCCATGCGAGAGTGAAAAGATAGTAGCGGTTTCTTTGCAATAGACTCCACCAAACATTGGACCGATGAAAGTGATACTTTTGTTCTTCCCAAGCAATGTGAGCAGGTGCATACTAATGATTTAATTGATCGAAGCTTTCGTTTTTAAAGATCCATTGATACATGTACTTAAGCATAATTTCATATATATAATTGACGACATCTGGCACCCATCGTCAATATAGGTGGTTTTTCATCCGGATCGTTTTGATCCAAGATGGTGGTGCGTGATCCAAGTTACACCACGAAGTAAGTAAATTTTTAAAGATAGAGATGTGGATATGGAGATGCCACTACCAATGCTGGATCCAATTGATCCTAATGAATCTAGCGAAGAAGATGAAGATCACAATATGAGCCAAGAGGAAGATGCACATAATGACATCACACGGGAGAAAGATGGAGATCACGATATTGAGGAAGAAGACAACAATCATCAAGAATTACCACACTTTATTGAAGAAGATGATCAAGTCCTTTTAGGTGAACGTACGATGCTAGAGTATGATGATGATATAGGAGATCAACTCGGTATAGAGTTAGAGATAGACTTGTTTGGCATGTTAGACTTGGCTCAAGATGAAACAGTTGATGTAAATGCTCCTCATTGATTTTTTTTCATCTCAAACTTGGACATGAATATATGAGCTTCAAAGGCTTGATGCACATGCTCTCATACTTTTATTCTCTTAAAATATCAAACATGTATGAAAATTTAAAACAATTTGTCATTGGAAAAAACTAACTTTTAAGGCCTATATGAGTAAAAAAGATCTCTAGAAAACGTTGCTATAAAATAGTATCTCAATGTCGCTATATAGCGACACTTACATTTCTCACAAATGTGGCTATATAGTGACATTAAAAATCATCGCTATATAGCGACGTTTGCTTAAAGTCGCTATATAGTGATGCTTTACGAGGCACGCTTCCTATACCGATGATTAGCACCCTGCGCACGCTAAACATTGGTACTTAAATGTCGCAAATAGGATCCGTGTGTAGTAGTGCAAGGAGCAAAAAGCAGCTATATCCGACTCTCCACCCACAAGTGTGGTCATCATTCTACTTCGCTAAAGGGCATGTTACATACTTTATTTGATCTTCTAAGTCACCTTCTCGTCACCTTCCATTTGCATAAGTGCATCTATAGCACCTACCAACTTCCAAACTGATCTACACATCAAAATAGATAACATAAATGAATGTGCGCATTGCATAGGATGCATCTCATTGACATAATTGTGACACATGTAGGTTATACTTACTCTGACACACTACCATGGATAGATGCTATTGAATTGACAAAGAAACATTACTTGGCTACTTGATGTCCATAGTCACCAAGCTCCAATGTGAGCTACATTATCAATTAAGAATAATTATTATTTGACATAATTTTCCACAATGTAAGAGATAAGCTAAGTAGGGATTGATACTCACTCCTCATGATATGCAGTAAAGATAACTTGTGCTGTAGTCAAATCAACAGGTGGCAACCACTTAAAAACATCATCTATGGTCTTTTGCTTATTGCTAAGTACATTAGAAACAAGATGATCTACCATATATGCACATCTCTGTATATATATAGAGAAAGCTATTCTAAAACCATACTACAATAAAAAGAAAAGAATATTAGTTCATTTAATCCAATGGAAATACAAAAGTATAAAGTCAAGAAAAAGTTTGTGTCAAACCTGAGGATGGCTATTATGAACTTGTCATTAACCTTTTTCTTGGATTTTAAAAGTATTAAAATGTCCTCTTCATCGAATAGAAAAGTAAGAGGTTGTTCTCGAACTTGAAACCTAACTTGAAATGACTTCTCCATCTACTGCAAGGTATGATTATTTTCTAAACTCATTTGATGGATAGCCAAATCAGCTTTGCTTTCTTGAGATGAGCTTCCTACATTCTCTACTCCAGCTATGTCCTCCTCATCCTCCTTCTTTTCCTCCTCCTATAAAAGGATAAAATAATTATGAGATTCAAAATTTTTAATTAATTATAATTTAAAAAAGGCTTTTAAATAAATAAAGAAAATTAAAGATAAGTTTTCATACCTCTAGATATCTTCGTGGTCTTTTTATGTAACCTTCTGAGGCAAGGTCAATGTCATATCCATCTCCTTCAGCTTCCTTACTATCCTCACTATCATATCTAGAGCTTTCAGCGTTTTCATCATCTTTCTTACTCTCATCATACATGGCCATGTCTATGTCAGCATCCTCTTCATGTGAGATAATACCTTTCTTATCATAATCTATTATGAGAGAAGCCACGGTATCAATGTATTCCAAGCAAGTAGGGCTCTCAATAATATTTACAAGGTGTCCTTTTCTGATAAGAGCTTCAAACAAATGTCCCATTTGACACAATGTGACTTCCCATTTGGACGGCAGCAAAAATTCCATCATACTAATTAAAAGATCAACACCTTTTGATGGCCTTTCATAGTGATTTGCATTGCGATGGAGGGGACTTGGAGCTTCATGCTCTTCTAGCACTAGTTGCAATCTCTTTGCATTCCCTCTTATGTTGTTCTGTAAGGAGTGATCATTGTAAGGGCTCTTCATGCACAAGAAAAAGGTTTCAAGACTTTGTATCTTGAGACCGCATTCTCTCTTGTCCCTCTTTCTTGAGTATATACCATTGCAAATCTTAAGCTCATTGCCATATTGTTTTTCTAGGGTAGCAGACATTTTTTCCTTGTCATCTTTATTAGCAAATAGGACTATGTTACATAGTCCCACTCTACCAATAGTGGTATGTAATATTCTATCAAGGAGTTGACGAATGTCATCTGGTGATATTTCATAGATAAAGAACAGTTGATCCCTCTCCCAAGCAGTGTTGTTGGATAAGAAATCATTCAATGAAACTCCCTTGCACTCAACACTCTTTCCAGACTCTGAAATGATCTCATGTATGAAAAAAAATCCCTTGTTCAAAGTTTTTGCCTTTTTGAGAGTGTGCTTATTGATGACTTTTTGTGCATATGCATACACGTCTTTCGGAATGTCACTTGCCATAGAAGGAGTAATTTCAAATCCATCATCTTCTACCTTCACCCATTTATGCACCCAAGCCTTCTGTTTAGCCAACAGTAAAGCTAATGCCATCTATCTCACAATGCTATGATAAATTTTACATTGGCTAATTGGAATATTTTTTATGCCAGCAAATATTCAATTGCACTCTTTACTGCATCACGCTTGACCTGTTGGATGATGCAATCTTCCATGCAATGATCTTTATCCTTTTTGCCAAAAAACCATTCTTTGGACATTAATTTCTCTGCAGAAGACTTGTCTATTTGTCTGGCAAGTTTCTTAGAGGCATCCACATTCGAGCCGTAATCTCTTTTTTCTCAATCTCCTTTACCTTGTCTTTAATCAATGATGGAGCCTCATATGTGACATCTCCCTTCTCACATGCAAGACACACATCTTTTATCTGATGAAAAACTTCATCACCATAGAAAAGTATGCTTGTGTAGTCTTGATACTTGTCCCTTACTGTCTTAAAGCTTGTAATCACCTCTATTCTTTCCTGCTTTCCCCTTGGTACAATGGCACTCAAGCATGTGTAGAAGTCAACAAGATTATCTGCTTCCACTTTAGTTGTAGTTCTTTTGAGAGTGGTCATAGGAGAATTAAAAGTTATCCATATGGTCCTAGCTTTGAGCAACATCTCTAAAGTGGAGGTGATGTTTCGTAGTGCACGAATGTCATGATTAAGTCTTTCTGACTCAATCAAATATTTTTTCTTATTCTTGAAGATACAAATGCATGTAGAATAGTAGTGGAATTGATGAACACTCGCCTAGGCCCTTACCCCTAAACCCTAAACCTAAACCCTCAAACTACCAAACCCTAAACCCAAACCCCCAAATCCTAAACCCTAAACCCAAACCCTCAAACTACCAAACCCTAAACCCAAACCCTCAAACCCTAAACCCTAAACCCAAACCCTCAAACTCCCAAACCCCAAATCCAGACCCCCAAACCCTAAACCCTAAACCCAAATCCCTAAACCCTGAATCCTAAAACCTAAACCCTAAACCCTAAAGCCCAACCCCCTAAACACTAACCCCAAACCCAAACCCTAAACCGTAAACACCTAACCCCTAATCCCAAACCCTAAGCCTTAACTCCTAAACCCTAAACCCTAAACCCCCAATCCCTAAACCTTAAACCCAAACCCCTAAACCCTTTTTTAATTCAAATTAATTTAACTTAAAACTAATAAGAATTTAAAATTCACATTCATAAGAAGATAAAATTTTGACAAAGTAAATTCTTATAAGTTTGAATCACAAAATTTGAAATATAAATAAATTTAATTTAACTTAAAGTTTATGAAAAAATATAAAATTTTAAACATAAAATTAAGAAAATAAGGCTTAAAATAAAATTTTCAATATTTTCTTAGAATAATATATTAATTCTCTTAAAAAGAAATACATTAAACTAATAATATATGAATGTAAGTTAAACTACTTTTAAAATTTTTAAAAATGTGATAAATTTGAAATTATACTTTCTATATTCCAACACAAAATGCATTATTCTAAAAATTTTAATTGAGAAATTAAACTAGTAAATTGAAAATGAAAGTGAAACTCATTTTAAAATTTTTTTTTTTTAATTTTAAAATTCAAGTTTCCACAAGTTTTCCTTTTCGCACATGTTTGTCTTTTCACACTTTTCAAGTTTCCACACGTTTGTCATTTCAAACACAAGGTTGTCTTTTCACACAATTTTCAAGTTTCACATGTTTGTCTTTTCAAACACAAGGGTTCATAGTTTAAAAAAAGGTAGGAAATTTGAAATTCAAGTTTCCACACCTTTCTCTTTTCAAACACTAAGGTTTATAGTTTTGTTTGTTTAAGTTTCGACTATATCACACACCAGCGTAGATAGTTTTGTTTTCAAGTTTCCACACATTTACATTCTCCTTCACTATCTCTTCTCTAATATCCCTCATTGATCGTAGCTCCCACATTCTTGCATCAAAACATCTCTCCTTTATTCCTCTTTGATCGTTGTTCACTCCTTTCTCCTCCTCATTGGTAAGATTTTCTCTCTCTTTCATTCTTACTCTCTCTATCCCTCTCTCTCATACTTTCTCTTGCTCCCTCCCTCTCTAAATTTTCATCTCTTGTCTCTCTCTCTCTCGTCTCCTCTCTCTCTCTCTCTCTCTCTCTCTCTCTCTCTCTCTCATGAGAGTATGCTTCTCTCTCTCGCTTCTCCCCTTTCCCTCTCCTTTTCTCTTCTC